>NW_026125128.1:0-113960 GCF_943737965.1 Phodopus roborovskii
CACAGAGGACAGAGAGAGAGAGAGAGGAGGAGGATAAGAGAAAAGAGAAAGGAGGGAGAGAGAAGAGAGAAAAAGGGAGAGGAGGGAGAGAGAGGGAGAGGACAGAGAGAGGGAAGTAGAGAAAGAGAGAGATAGACTCGAGAGAGAGAGAGAGAGAGAGAGAGAGAGAGAGAGAGAGAGAGAGCACTGGTAGAGGTTTATCTGGGCCAAGATAGTTTCTCAGGAAATTAACATTTTAGGCCTGCTGGTACACAGCAATTGCTATGGAAGATACAGTGGAAGCTTTGTGGGGAACTTCTTGGGCTCTGTTTTAGCAGGAAAAGAGGCTTTGGAGGAAGAATAGACTCAGAGATCTCAAGTAAGCCAACAGAAGAAAAGTAGAAAGCCCCAATAAGTAGAAGCAGAAGCACCTGGAATTTAGTCCAAATCTTGTCTTAAAAATAAATTTTAGCTTTAAATCTGTCTTCACACTGTGGAATTCCTTCTGTTAACATTGTGATAATATAAACTAAAAATCTATTTTATGTTATTTATATATTTACATTTAAATACATTTATGAGCTCGTGGTTTGTCTATTGAGTTCCTAGCACGACATCATAGCATCTGGGCATGCCTCAGACTTAAGTAGACATAAAGCAAATTCAGGATAAATGTTACATATAGTGTTAACAGCATAATTCAGCAGTTGCATGTTTGCCCATTAGTACCTGTCAATAAAAGCAGGTCAGAAGTGCATCAGTTGTCACATATTTTTAAGTTTAACTTGGACAATATATTTTCAATAAAGCCTTCATGTTTGCATGAGATTGAAGTTAGTAAATAGCATAGTCCAACTTCATTCACAGTCAGCATTTTACATTAGAGATTAATATATGTATGATATATATATATATATACATATATATATATATGATATAACTTTTATCTATCTATCTCAAGAGAGGACTTGAGAACATTGACTATGCATGTCTTGTTTTACAAAGCATTACAAAGTTCCCAGGATATTCTGAAAACCTCTCTGTGCTCAGTTTTATTAATAATGTGTCTTTGTGGCTGAGAAAGGCAGGCTCAAAATGGTTCATGTTCTTGTACAAGGGCACAGGACACCCCTTTCCATTGAGAACTGCCCCTGGACCCTGTAACTGTGTTTTAACAATGGCATTAAAGGAAGGCTGTGACTACTTTGAAGTAACTTTTGAACACATAACGGATGGCCTAACATCATCTCAAGACAGTTCCCTAAGATGTCAGAAGTGTGATCTAGAGGGCATTAATTTACAGTTGAAGGTTTTGATGTTAAAATTTTCTTGTGGGAAATAGATACAAATTCCCCAAACTGCATTTCAATTTCATTTATTGTTTTATAAGGGAGTGAATTCTTGAATAAACAAATCTGTGTTGTAGCTGTCCTCAGTGAGCAGTGAGCATCGTTTTGGAAGATTGTATTACTCAAGCTTTGTTGAGAAAATGCAGAGAAAAAGAATGTAGTCAGCAAACATCTGAGATCAAAATATGAGAGATCTGAAAATAAATCTCCTTGATTCATGCATTCGAACCTCATTTCAGTTGACTGGCAGGGAGCCATTAGGGGGCAGTTTCTGATTTTAATAACTTGAATTGTTGGTGAGGGTATGTAGAAAGACAATTATTTCCCCTTTACTTCCTGGTAATAGCCAAAAATGATGTCATGGATTAATCTCAGTTGTTCATGTGAAAGTCAGATCTTAAGAGAGTTGAAGCTTATTGAGGAATGAAATAAAAGTGAGTCCATGTTGTCTTTGAAATAATACAGGTCAGAGTCTGGGGAGGTTGCTCAGTGGGCAACAGCACTTGCTGTGTAAGCATCAGAACCATTGTCCAAGTCCCCAGCATCCCCATGCAAAAAGCACACACACATAACAGATCAGATGTGAATAAAGATTTTCTTAGGCTTTGCCTATTACTTTTCTATGGGCATTTGGAGCAATTCTTGAATGACTCTGGTTTCCTTTAGCTGATGGTAATGAAGATGAGTGACAATTATATCAATAGCCCCAAGCTTTTGAAAGCTATGTGGAAGCATGTTTACTTCTGTGGAAGCATTTCAGATAGACCTGCATTTGAAATGTCTTTCTCTTTGCTGGTTATTCATTCGAAGTTTGCTTAGCCATCATGGATGCAAGCTAGATTGTGTATCAGACATCTATTGAAACCATATAGTCAATTATGTTTGTGCCATTTTCAAAATATTCAACTAGTTGATGATATGCACTGACTAAGCAGAAGAGGCACTTGCTATAACAATGGCACAGTTTAACTATAGATTGTGTTTTCAAAATGGATTTGCAGAGAAATCCTGTATTCAGTGAAGCTTTAGCAATTTCAACTTAGAATTAATTCATACATTTTTGCTAAGGCCGACTAATACATAAGTAATATAGCCCTGACACACACACACACACACACACCACACAGCAGGGGTGGGGATAACTAAACATCTATTAGTCAGCCATTCTTTAAAGGCATTATGTAGTGGTGAACTTCCATTGTGCTTTCTTTCCTTAAATGCATTCCTACTCCACCCCTTTCCTAAGTCCATCCTGTCTTTAACACACCTACTTCATAATCCCCCATGTGTTTTCTTTGGTTTAACTCCAGCAGAGTCCATCACACATAATTTTGCAATAATAGCAGCTTTGCCATGTCATAGATCATTACATATTATGTTATGAATATTAAAATATTACTCAATATTTAGCATGTTGATATAATTTCATTACCATCTTTATATTAAGCTTACATTTACATCTCCTGGCCATGCTTATCATAAAATTCACAACAAACCACTTAATAATGATTATTAATTGATTGCTAGGTAGTAAAAAATTTGACTGAGAACCATTTAATTCTCCATATAAATTCTTTTGTTTACATATTATGTGAATATGGTGTGTCTGTGTGTGTGGTGTGTGGTATATTAGCACACGTGTGCAGATATGCGTGTATTTGCTTGCAGAAATTAAAGGAGGTTTAGTGTGCCGCTGTATCACTATCTAACCTTCTTCCCCCAAGAGAGGGTCTCTCACTGAACCTGGAACTAGGCTGGTGGCCAGCAAGCATCATCAATCCTCTTGTCTCTGTTCCCCACTGCCATAGGATTGCTGGCACTCATGAGACTACTCATGACTTTCTAATGTTGGAGCTGGGATACAAGCTCAGGTCTGCATGCTTGTCTACCAGGCACTCTTAGCACCGAGTCTCCCACTTTCTGAATCCACTGAGCTATCTTTCCAGCCCTATTAAGGCCATTCCCACAATGGTGTAAGTTGCCACTCTCCCATCATTTCTGAATGGCTGTGTGATGCACCAGATAGTTACCTCAGAGAGCATCTCTTCTATTTTGGCTTAAAATGTGCATGGGATGAAGGGTATTGGGCTTAATTAGGGAATAATCTGTTATTAACTCTTAAAATCATAATTTTGGAACAGAGGGCTTGATAATCTCCATGTTATCAAGAGGCTCAGGGATTTCACAAACAGAAGCAGCTGTCCTTGGGGAAGAGGAAGGCTGGAGCCGAGCCACAACCAGAGAAACAACTTTGTGTCTGATTATGTCCTTGCCAGAAGTTCTCACGCTCGTGGGTCTTTTCTATGATTTAGCTACAAAAACAACTAATTTGGGACAGGGAGATCTGGGAGATGTGTGCTCAGTGGAAGGCACGCTCCTCATTTTAAGAATAAATCCTCTTACATTGGTGCCAGATCAAACCTGGTTTTATACTATGGAACCCTGAAGACCAAGCTAACATGAAAAAAAGAAAAGCTGCAATACAAGAAAACCATTAAGCAGCCACAGACAGAGTAGAGAAGTGAAGAAACCACTGTCTACAGCCTCCAAGGCGTGCTCAGATTACCTTGTGCAACACATAAGTAACTTCTCTAGACCTTGCTTCAAATAGAAAGCAAAAGTGTGTGTTCTGAGCACCCACCTACATTTGGATCCCAGGAACTATTTACCTCTTGGTTGCTATGGATAATAGATAAGACTCTCGTGTACCTCCTCATGAGCTATTGGAACACCCAGTGTCTCTCTAATCTTGGAGAAAAAACAAAACAATCAAAACAAAAAACAGGACATTTGTCCCTTTTCAAAGCCCCACAACTCTAAGTTGTGGGAGGCTGTGTCTCTAACATAGTTCCAATTACATAAATATTCCTTTCATTTTGGAGCCTCTGCCTCTGTGTAGCTGTGTGGCAGCTGCTGTGCACCATCCATTGGTGGATGAAGTTATTTCTGTACCTGTCTTATGATTAGAAATAGCAGGGGTAGGGACTGAACTCAGCATTCTGGGAAGGATTGGTTTGCCTCCTGTATTGCTCTGAGCTGCAGAATGTCATAGACCTGGAAGGAGGAAACAGGTTCTTTAAGGGCCCTGTTGATTCCCTGCAGTGTCCCCTGTCTATTAAAGATCAAGGTTCACTGTGACTTAAGGACTCAACCTGATGATGGAATCTGAGGAACATAAACTGCTTTGTCAGGACAGCTGAGCCTTATCAGTCACAACAACCGCCACTACATTTCTGACACTTAGTGGTATGGTATGCAAAGGGGAATATTGTGGTTAAAAAGTACTTCACATAATAGTATTTATATTTTTGGTGGGAGAAATCTAATGATTAGTGAAAGGTGGGGAGGTGCAATGGTTCTGAAGCAGGAAGCACTTGCATTCTTGTCCTATCCCACCTGCATTGAGAGCTCTATGGTCATGAATATATAACTCTGAAGTTTCTTGTGCCTCGGTTTACCCTTTTTGAAAAGTGAATAAAACTTAGATTTATCAAAGATATGGTAAGGGATATGTCAAAAGAAGCTTTTCTCATAGTGCCTCAAACATAGTATGCTTCTCAGAAAAAATGGTTTCAACTGTAAGAAACCATTAGGGGAAAGCTGGCAATGGACTCAAGTCAAGTATTAGATACCACGACAAAATGATGTGAATTTGACCAGGCATGGCATCTCTTCAGAGGAGGTGCTGGTTCTGATAAATCAGGAACCAAAATCAGGCCCTATGTAGCTGTACTTCAACCCCTTTACTATAAAGCAGTTAAAGAACCAACCCACAGACTGTAGAGAGCCTTCACAAGACCCTTCCAAACGCAAATACTTGGAACTCTCTGTGCTGCAGTTTTTTTGAACTCAAGCTTTGGCTTTTTGCATGGATTAAATGTTGCCTCTGAATGATATAAAAGAGCTCTTATAATCAGTAATGACTTTATAACTCATAGGATGATGCATACTCTAAAACTTGTCTTGGTGCACAGTAAAATAATATGTAAGGACTTGAGTGTAAACATCTGTTAAAACATGTGACAGTGCCAATAAATAAAGCATTCAGATTCCAAACTTGTTATGAATATTTTGACAAGAATGGGAGTCAATACTGCCTCAATGCAGGAGGGATAGGACAAGAATGCAAGTGCTTCCTGCTTCAGAACCATTGCACCTCCCCCACCTTTCACTAATCATTACTATATGATTTCTCCACCAAAATAAATACTATTATGTGAAGTACTTTTTAAATCACAATATTCCCCTTTGCATACCATACCACTAAGTGTCAGAGAAATGTAGTGGGGATTGGGTATGACTGATAAGGCCTCAGCTGTCCTGACAAAGCAGTTTATGTTCCTCAGATTCCATCATCAGATTGAGTCCTTAAGTCCAGTGGGATGTCTGTAAATAATCCCTTCATATAGTAGCACATTGATGTAAGAAAGAGTCCTTCATTACAGTATGCTTTGTCTCAAACTCTGCTTTAACCATGTTTGAGATATAGAAAAAATATGTGTAAGATATTTCTTCTCTGTAAAATTTTCCTGTAATGTAGATAATATGTGCATAGAAAAAATATAGCAGGAGTTTTAGAGAATGGTGTTGGAGCTAGAAATAAAATGGTAATATTGTTCAATAGTAATTGTGGTGGGAAGAAGAAATACTCCAGCTATTCCAGCCAGAAAATTGCTCATAAAAGGACAGAATTTGGTCAGAAATATGTAAAGTGCACTGGACAAAAGGGAATTTTTAAGTAGGAGAAAAAAAATGTATAACCTCGGGGGTAGACTGTCAGAAAGCAAAGACTTGCTAATTATGGTTTTGTTAGATTATAGTGGTATGAAAGGATCATTTAGGAGGGACTGAATCACTGGATTGAACCCCACCTTGCTGCCTGGCTTTGCTCCTATGATTCTGGAACCACTCAAAACTCTTGTAAAATGCTTTTCCCATTTGGTATTCCTTAAATCATATGCAGTCCTCTTGGCATACATTGTTAGGATCAGAAAGTATTTCAGGCAAATATGGTTCTGTGTATACATTGGACACACAGGTCTCTGAAAGTTGGAGCCTGCTGGCAGCCAGCAGTCTGCTAATGCTTCACTAAGCATAAGCAGAATGATTTCAAGTTTTATGTAGTGGAAACATTTGAAATGCACAGTGTTGTTTTAGTAGGTTTATCATTATAGTCTGATCTAAATCTACATTTTTAATATTTTAGATCCTAATTTTTATATTTATTTATAGTTTTTAAAGGGAATGGTTGCCATGGAATTCTCTAAGTGACAGTTTCTCAGTATGTGTTTTAGATTTGATGACACACATATATAGAGTTGAACTTATTGTAGGTTGTCAGCCAAACTATGTGGGTGCTGGGAATTGAACCAGGGTTCTCGGAAAGAGCATCAGGAACTTTTAACTCCTTTATCATTCTCCAGCTTCATAAGATAAATTTAATAAACAAAAACATATGAGTCTGACTTATAATGTTACACTTATAATCATGAAGATGATACATTTTTATTTTAATCATCAGTAATAAATTTAATCATATTTTTTACAGGACCAACTACACAATTTTCTTAGTGTCAGCCAAGAAGCTTTAGTAGCAAAACAGAAGAGCCATGTCTCTTAGTATATCTGCATTGTGATTGCTGCTTCAGTCTGAAAAAAAGTAATGCAGAATTTCCATTCAGAGACACTCGTGGGAATTTCTATGGAACTGGACATATCACTGTAGTGTGTTATTAGACTAGTTCACCCCTGTAGGAGGATTTATGTGTCATCACTGGGTTTCTGTAAATTAGTTTGCTCAAATATAATAGTAGAATTGACTTAGAGTTGATTACTAAAACTTAGTATTTCTACCATCACACACTTAGGTGACTACTTTATATGTTTACCAGGAAAGGGTGGAAACCTTCTTTACTATATGGCATTCTTCCTATAGATAGAAATAATCAGAAAGAAAAGGAGCCATGTTGTATATAATGTTTAATCTCCACAAGAAACAACTCCTAGATAAATAATGCACTATTCAACTCTTCCCAAATAGAACTCTAATTGAGAGCCTTGAAAACAAGGATGGGTCTATATTCACAAAGTGTCACAAAACAAAACACAATGACCATTCTCGTTTCTTGAAAATGCACCTCTATGCTGCCTCACATGTAGATCTGTCTATCATCCTGTCCTTGATCTATCTATTCAGTGGACATTCTTTCTTTCTATCCACTTTGCTTAAAAATATTTCTGTCAACAGATTAAGCATAGTTTTGTTAAGACTTTCTCCGAGGCACTGTCCCACAGAGTACCTCATATATCATTTTCTTATTTGGGTAATAATACTTTCCATACAAGTGTTAATGTCTAAATCATCAGTTCTGCAAGCCATGACCCCCAGTTGAGTAACTACCTAAGACAAGTAGTCTTCTTGGCAGCTATATAATAATAGGATATTATATTGAATTAATCAATATTCTACTTAAATTCATTAGGAACATTTATTGTTATTAAACAAACATCATATCCACTTTACTGCAAGTCAATTTTACTTAAACAAGACTGCCCAACAAATCATTGTTCACCATTTATGATTTAAATTCTGGTGTGTGAATTAAATCATAATACATTAAAAACCATGACACATTCGTTTCATAATAAGTAAGCCAGTGGTATTATTCATTTGGAGGCATTTAAAGATAGCTGTTAGGTCTGTAGTTTCCTCCTTAGCTTTGGTGAAGATCAATTTCTTTCATTCCAGGGACATTCTTCCTGGGATTTTCCAAACACTCTATCAACATATTCTTTCCCTAGGTGATACCTTTGCTCTTATTGGCACTGTGTAAGAGAATCCAGTGCCCTGTCCTGGCTTCTGCCCAAACAGACCTGGAGATTTGGTTTAATCTCATGCTTGCCTCCCTTTTCCACAATGTGGTACTGGGCACATCTCTGAACAACAGCAACAACAAAAACTTCTTGCTTTTCTCAACATCACCCATTTTTAATTCACTTGCTGCTGCTCGCTCAGTACCAGCAATGCTATGACCCAAAGATGGACTTCCAGCTATTTAGCCAATGACATGCTGAGGCCACCAGGCCTTTTTTTTAAAAGGTAAAGTTAGTTTAACAGCAAAGCAAAGAAAAGGGAGATGAAACACAAATTATAGTCCTTAACACTTACTATGATTATGTTTAACATTTTTAATAGAGAGGCAATGGGTGGGGCAAGAGTAGACAAGACAAGATGACTTGCATGAATAACATTAATAGTTATTTAGAAGTAGAACTATTCTCTATTCTCCTTTTCCCTATTGGTCTTTATAAAAGGAATATTTTGTGATGTCATAAAATGATTTCAATAACCTTCTAAGTGTTAAAAAAGACTTGAGTGCCAGGAATCTGTTTCTTAGAGTCCTTTGGTGTAGAGGAACCTCATAGCACATCAATAAAGACAGCTCTACAAGGGACCTCATTAGAGAGTAATCAGAGAGTAATTGGTCCTCTGTGTTACATGCTGTCCTGGGGCCTGTGCCTTGAAGAACTAACAATTCAGGCATTAACACTTTGTGTGAAGTGCATTACCTGATTTTTAAAAATAAATATCCAGCCCTTAGATTAGGGTTGCTTCTTCTAAACATTTAATGCCTGGGACAAAGAGCTGCACTAGGTAGGATAATCCAGGTAGATGATCTGAGGATGGAAAATGAACAATTATAAACTAAAAAAAATTAAACAAGCTCAGTGTTTTTCTTAAAGTAAACTCTGTACATGGCCAGATTTTGGAACTAAGAACACTGAATCATGTGCTTTTCAATCACATTCTATTCACTAGTACAAAAAGATAAATGAGACCAGAAGTTTAACTCTAGTAATTTTTGAAGTACCCATGATATGTAATGCATAAGACAGGATGCTTACCCTAGGTGTATAGGTGTAGTAGTTCAGACAGTGGCATAGGGTATAAGAATATTTCTTTAAATAAGAAAGTGATTAATTTTGTGGCATATGGGTAGATAGGGAGGAGGGGAAAGAGAGAAAAAAAATACATAGATCTTCAACTACTCTCACCAGTATCCCAAAAGCAAAGCAAAGCAAAACAAACAAACAAACAAACAAAAAGCCACACAATTTTGAGCCAGAAAGAAGAATGGAGTCATACAAGGGTGCCGCTAATTTTATCTCTATAAAATACGGAAACACACCTTCTGCTGAAGAGGAAATTGTGGCTGGAAACACAAGGGGTTGAGGATCGTGAGAAGGTTATTTCTTTCCCCCAGGGACATAAAATACCAGTGTTTTCAGTTACCCAGAAAACTGCATGAAAAGTAAGTGTGCCCCTCTCTTTTTAAAACTCACAAATTAGAACACCGATGTATTCATTATGCCACTGTTACCATTCCTCAACTTTCTGCCATGAGGAGACAAACTGATTCCTATTGCCTAAGTGGAATATAGTCACCTTTGGGCTTCAATTGGTTCCGAAGACTGTTGGCTTTGAACATTCGTTTGACCAAATCTAGAATCAACTGGGGAAAGGAAGTTCAAAAAGTAATTGACAAGATTAGGATGACCGATGGACCAGTCTATGAGGGGATTTCCTTAGTTGTATGAGGAGAGAAGAACCACCTTAAATATGTGTGGTACTGGTTCACTATGCAGGCCCTGGACTGAATGAACAGAAGAAAGGGAGCTGAGCCTAGGCATGCATACATTAATTCATTACTCTCTGCTCTTGACTGTGGAGGTAATGTTACTAGCAAGCTGACTTCTCTGCAGTAGTGTAGTATAAGCTGGAATTGTAAGCTGGAATTGTTAGCCAAACAAACCCTTTCTGTATGGGTATTTTATCCCAGCAATGGAAAGGAAAACCTCCCTTTTCTAATTCCTCTCAGATTTACCCAGCAGAGTATTTGCCATTCTGGGTGTCTTATGTTAGACTTACTGGATCTGTAATGACCTTCTGTATGCTGCAAATATGTGTAGCTTTCATTGGTTGATAAATACAGCTGATTTGGCCAATGGCCAAGCAGAATAGAGTCAGGCTGGAAAACCAAACAAAGTTATGGAGAGAAAGTAGGTGGGGCCAAGGAGATGCCATGTAGCCACCAGGGAAGCAAGGTGTGAGGTAACTGAGCCATCTTGGTAAAATATAGCTTATTAGAAATGGATTAATTTATATGTAGAGCTATCCAGTAAGAAGCCTGAGCCATCAACCAAACAGTTACAATTAATATTAGTTGTAAGTGGCTGCGGGAACTGACAGGTGGGACAGAAAACCTCCAACTACTGTATTGTAAAATAGCTTTTTCTTTAGGATTGGTCAGGGCTATGCTGAGTGTTAACTGAAAGCCAATGCCAGTAGTAAAATCTATATGCTAGAAGGTCAGGGTCTAGACAGGCTTGCTAGAAGTTGTCTGGAAAAAAAAACCTCAAAACAAGGAATACCATTGATGCGTTCCATGGAAAGATTCAGTATGTTTGAATGGTATAGTCTGTTTCTAATTTCAGAGTAATTTCTCCCACACATGTGTTAAAGCGTAAAGAAACATCTAATAAGATTTAACACTTCAAAATCATTAGCTAACTAATTAACTAATGAACTCACATAACAGTTCGGCAAGATCTGTATTAAGTACATACCAATTCACAGAGCTTGTGTTGTTTAGAAACTCTTGTAGCTCTTTTCATCTCTGTTCTTCTCAGAGTCTTGAATATGAATTATTTTTACTGTGTTTCTCCTGAAGGACACATATCAGCTTTCTCTCTAGAGAAAAGGGAGCTCGGTGCTCAGTGATATGAATTTTCAAATAGCCAGATAAGCCAGGGACTTTGCCTCATGGTCCAGGCTCCAACATTCAAATGGTCTTTGACCTCTGTTACATTTTATTTCTCCTGCCTTAGGAGAAATGGAATTCCATCCTCTGTTGGCAGATAGAAAAGGGCTCAGCTAAAGTCAAATGGATTTTGTTTGCCCTGTGCCTTAGTATCTTTTTCTGGTGCTGTGACAGAGACCATGACAAAAACAACTCATGGGACAGAGGGCTTACTTTAGCTCAAAGTTCAGGGCACAGTCTATTGTGGTATGAAAGTCAAGGCATTAGATGCCTGGAGGAAATTGTCACGGCATGTCTGTAATGAAGATAGAGAAGAGGGAAGTATGCATGCTGCTGCTTAGAGCCTATTCTTCATTTCCACACTCTAGGACCCTTGATAGGGAATAGTGCTACCCCCAGTGGGCAAATCTTCACACCCAATTCAATTAAGGCAATCATCTCTCAGATGATTTCAGATTGTCAAGATAACAATTAACACCAACCTTTGCAGACCCTCTTTGGAGAGTTTGCGCTTGCATAATGTAGCCATTATTTCACAGCCAGTTTGTATTTCACAAATTTAAATATTAAAATTGTGATTATGTCCCTCCAAATATCTACAATGATTTTTGTTTAATTTTTTTTTTCATTTTACCTACCAACCCCAGTTTCCCCTCCATCCCCTTCTCCTGCCATCTCCCATACTTTTTGCCCATCCCACCTCTATCTACTCCTCAGAGCGTAATCTGATTAATGGTCACCTTAATTGTCATCATAGAACCTACATTCAGTAACTGATGGAAGCAGATGCAGTGACCCACAGCCAAGCACTGGGCTGAGCTCCTGGAGTGAGTTCGGGGTATATGTGACTTGTTGATGGTTTAGGACAAAATTAACAATAGAGGGGACTTGGGCTGCAGAAAAAGACAGCATGAGGACAAAACTTTACAGGGGATTAGAAGGATGACAGAGGCAGTTTCTCTGGTGGTGCTGACTATGTGGAGATGGGAGTAGAAACCACACCAGTTTTAGAATTTTTCTTTGGTGCCAAACACAACTATCACCGAGTAAAAAAATCTTTTTAACAAGTGTTTGCAGGAGGCATTTAAGTTGCTGGAAGACAGCTCTCAGGTTGTGCGTGGTGACTGATCAGTGAACTCCGGGGACATTTGGTCATCATGGCAAATTGCTGAATTGGCAACTTGGATGTTTTCATGTCAGGCCTTCCACCTTGCTACTCAAATCAGCTTGCTGCTCTGTGCTAACACCTGGTGAGAGTGGGCAAAGGTCTTTCTCCTGCTGAGCCCACAGGTTAACTTAGTCTCAAAATTGTCTTAGGTTATGAAGTGGTATCTTACATATGACAAAAACAGTTACCAGTGTGTTATTAGCTTAACCAAGCCAAAAGCTGGACTTAACTACGATTCTCTAACACAAGGGAATAAAAGCAAGTCTTTTGTGTGGCTATTTGATTGGCATACCTTTAAAATTCTTCAGGTCTCATCTATGTGAATGTGACTCTGCAAATACTGACGCTCTGATTTCAGAATTACTTTCATATAAAAACCACTTCTCTGTCCTTTTAATTTTCTTCTCTTGCCAGCCCCCTCTTTGAGCCATGCTCTGACTCACTCAGCTTGAATTCTGGCTGGCACGGCCAGTGCAGTCAAGGCTGCAGCTGTTGGCAACCCCCCTCCCCGGCTCATCTCGAGGTCTGCAAATGAGCCTTGCAGACTGATACTGTGTCCTGCAGTTTATTTGACAAATCGCTTTTGTGGCCTTTGAGTTTTCACAGAATTCATAAATTCTCGCAGTGGATAGTGGCTGTTTATCAGATTCAAATTCCATACATTTAGAAGTAAAGAGGTGAGGATCCTTGCATTTAGAGTAGGTTCCCCACCCTTCAGAATTATCTATGAATTGTACATAAAACTACTCTGAGAGCAAGCGAGGATATTCTCCTGCTGGTGGCTTGTCTATAAATGACTTCTCCCCTTTTGTCATAAATCATGCTAGCATCTTTTAAAATGTGCCTGAGAAATGCATTTGGTGTTTACAGTGCTGGGTTTTAGTGAGTTGAATTGTGTTGGGGCAGTATGTTTGCCTCATCACGTTCTGTGTGACATTGGAGTAAAATGGAGACTCCGGTCATTCAGCTGCAGGCTCTAAGGAAGCCGGTTGTAACTGTGCATTTTAATGAACTGAGTCAGCTGAGGGAATGTCTCTACTGTGGAGTAGCTGTCTGCCTTGAGATGCACCTCGCTGCATACACAGAGGAATTCTTTTTCTTAAACTGCCTTTCCTCCATGCTCTTGAAGAGTTTGGGGCTTCTTTCCCCTTAAATTGCAGGTGGAGAAGGTTTAATGAATTCTAAAACCCAGGAGCAAGCTTGGTTGCATTCTTTACAGCACTTGGCACTAAAACATAGTTGTGGCACTATTCGTGCTATTCCTAGGATGCACAGAAACACTTAGAAACCTAAGTCATTTTGTCATATCACCAGAGATGGCATCTTTACCTGGGAACAACTGGAAAACAAAAACAAAAACAAAAATAAAAACCCAAAGACAAATGGAAGATCAGATAGGGTTTCTTCCCTTTCCTTAAACTCAACAGTGGGTCACTATGAGCTCAGCCAACAAGATGATGGGGGGTAATTTAACCATTCATTATTTTTGCTCTTAAGGCATTATTTTTCAACTTAAGGCTGGGTTGAATATGAGGTAATAGTGTGGTTAAAGGTGTCATGTACAAATCTGATCTCTGGAATATTATTTGAGGGCATCCCCTGGAAAGCTGCTGAGTCTGTCCAGAATATTTCTTGCCTCTATGACTGGCTACAGGTTAGTTAATCACATGATTCTTTCATTTGATTGCTTTCAAATATTTCATGCAAAATTTTTACATTGAAAGGAGATTAATGCAAAATTCAGAACAATATTTTGCATGCACTCAGGCTGCACAGAGACACTCTACATGAGTTAGTCACAGTATAGTTCATTACTGAAAATAAAAAATGGTTATAAAACCCAACCATTTCCACTCTTCTACCTCTTTAACAGTACAAGTTTGTAAGAGTTGAAAATAGTAATAATGTTGACACTGGGACTGTCTAAAGCAAGAGGAACATGGATTTAAAGGGATGAGGTGATGCTACTGGAACCTTCTGATGGACAGGATGAAACAGAGAGACAGACGTTATTATTGGAAGATTTAAAATTAGGTTAGCTTAGAATTATAGGCAGACAGCAAGATAACACACCATGGGGCTCTTGGAGAATTTCATGGCCATATGTGTTTATGAAGAAAAGGTTTCATTACTACCTTTCCATTACAAATGTCCCAAAGTGTTCCAAAGACCAACCTGTTCTGTTGATGACAACTTTTACCACCATCCCAAACCTAAACGACACTTCACATGGAAAATAAAAGCTGTATGCCTGCCCTACCTTACAAACCATAGCAAAAAAACAGAGAGTAGGGGAGGATGTGGTTTCTATTCTGAATTAAGCTGCAATTTACAAAATTACAGTTTTTCACTTAGAGCCTCAAAGATCTTGAATACAAATAGAATATTTTACTCTCTATTTCATTAAATTATTAGACTGTATCATTTTAATTATTGGTTTTCTAGGAGTTTCAACATCATTACTGTTTTCTTTTTATTACAATCTGAAGGTACATATTCAAGTTGTGTAGATCAGCTTATAAATAAAAGTGAGATAGAGAGACAAAATGGAAAACAACTACTGTGGAGATGAGAAGGAAGGAAGAAATTCAGGAGAAAGGAGTCAGGGATTGATGGAATGAAGAGGATGAGGCCATGGGCTGGTCTTTGGTCCTATGTGATCATACACTTTGTGCACAGAGAATTTTTCTCTGAGATGAAGACAAAGATGAACATGACAAGTCTTTAAGACTTGGAACCTCCAATTATATAGTCCTTTGGAAACATATATGATCAGAGAATTGAGGTCCTGCAGCCTAGCCCCTGGGGAAAGGGTAGGGTGTCCCCTCCTTTGAGTGGGAAGAGAGGTGAGGTCTCAGAATGTGCCCAAAGCAGGAGCTACACAAATATCGAGATAAATAGCCATATAAACTCAAGATGAGAGTACATTTTCCATGAACATGTAGTCTAAGAGAAGTCAGGTACCTAGCCTCCACTAAAACAAAGTGAAATAATTTAAATAAAATACTATTCCTCTGGTTTTTAAAAGCTGTTTTTTTACTTTCAAAAACTATAGAAAACATTCAAAATCCTGAGAACTATCATAAGGAAAAGACACTGTCAGATTATTCCCATCATAGAAACAATTTTACAACTGAGCATAATTCCTTATATCCTACCTTCTGAAGATGAAGTTTTAGAATTGCCTCCATGATAAAAATGGAATATTATATGCAGCACAATAGGATATATTACATATATATTATATATTTTATTATATATAGACATATAATAAATATACTGATGCAATTACGCTTCCAAAGAATTGGTATTTGTTCTGAGTTGTCTGAGAAGGAGGAAAGGCATTTTTCACAGAGGATAGTGCAGTCCATGAGCAGGAGTGAGGAGGAACCTGATGCTTCAAGAACCAGCTTATGTATGAGATGGGGGAAAGACTCAGTGGAAAGGTGGCTTAGCTTCCTTTGGAGGTTGAGGACTGTGGTCACACACAGCTCTTCATAGCAGCCATGTATCCAGATGTCTGAACTTATCAGAGCTTAGAGCCTCTCTTTTGAGTTTAATGGGAGTCTCACTCCAATCAAAACTATATTGGGGTATGACTATTAAGATGCATTGAGTGTGCTTAGATATTAGAGTGCATGAAGAAAGGAGGAAGTCCAGGTTGTGTCAAGTCTGCACTGGGGGTTTTTATTTACATCATCCCAGAGTAGTATTTTTTCACTATCCAATTAAGTAATACATGATATGCAGTAGAAAATAGCACATAAACATATTTTAAACATATGATGACTTTTGGCCCTTGATGGGTTTTTATCAGTTAATACATTATTTTTTTCTTTTAAAAAAGAAACTAAAACTCACAGCCGCACAGTTCTTAGATGTCAGAACAACATTTCAGAGCAGTTCTTTGAGGATCAGTAGCCCATGTTCCTGCTAGTATATCAAGCTACCTTTCCAGGGAGGGGGATGGAGAGAAGGGAAAGCACAGCATAGTAATTCATTGAATGAATTTCTCAAACATGGCTTAAGGGCTGAGGACAGATCCTGCCTTGGATTCTCTACTTGAGAAAAATATTGAGGCATCTATGATGGATGTTTGAAAAGGAATGCTTGTAAACTCATGTTTTCCTCAATTCTTTTCTGTTACTCTGCTCTTGTCCACTCTTAGCCCACACTTTCCTACCTTTAGCTAAGGCAGGAGTTTATCTCTTTGTAAATGGAAGTGCTCTGGGATGCTTGGATGGATATTTGCTCTGGATCTGAGAATAGACATTTAGTCATGCAGAACAGCCTCCTGGGTGGAGGGATTTCAGCACAGATGATCCTTTAAACAGAGAAGCTCATGGGAAGGCTGAGAAGACAGAAGGCAGATACCCCACACCTGACTCTAAATTGCCTGGAGAGAGGAGCCCAGGCTCTGGAATATTTCAACCATCACACACACACACACACACACACACACACACACACACACACACACACACACAAACCATCAGAAACCTCCCGTAAGTGAGGAAGAGGAAAGATTGTGAAACTCAGATTCAAAATCCCAGTGACAACCTTGGAGGGCAAGTCAGTTGTGAAGAGGGTTGGATACAGAATGTTCACTGGGGTTATGCTTGAAATTAAATATGTGATAACTGTCTATAGATTATTATAAAAATCTACCCTGACCTTTCCTTTTTATTTTTAATCTTGATGTTTTTATATTTTAGTGTAAACTAATAAAGACCTCACACATCAAAGTGTATTAAACCATAAAAATGAGCAGAGTAGAGCCCATAAAAGTATATGTAGAATTTTACATTTTACTAGTCAATCCTCCATATTTAAAAGAGAAAACAAAACAAACAAACAAACAAAAAACCCCAGCCAACCAACCAACCAAACAAAAAACTCCAGGACTAAGTGCTGCCTTTATTGACATGAATGGGGTGGAGGGGATGCCAGAGGCTGTGAAAATGCAAGACTGGCAGATTAACATTTAGTTAGCAGCCATAAATCTCATGTGCAAATCACTGGAAATTATCCACTGACAAGAATTGAAGGTGTGTAACTTGGGCTATAATGCCTTGTTTGAATGGGATGGGAGTTACTTTAGGAAGTGCTATAAACTGGAACAGGTGTAAGGTACAAATTTATATGATACGGATCTTTTAGCATCATCTTCTACTAAATGACAAGCTTGGTGGAGACAGAATACATTTACAACATAGCTTCTGCCTTATTACACATTTTTAAAAACACTCCTTTAACTTCCAAGCTACAGATGTTGCTTGACTCCCAATGGTCATAAGACAGTACACAAAACAGTCACTTTAAATTTTTATGCAAGATGGACAAAACCTTCCACTAACTCGACACTGACCTCAAAGAGCACTGTTGTGCCTGTTAGCGCTGTTGGAGTGCAGCTTTCATTGCTGTGATCCTGTCATCTCCACCAATCTTTAAAGCTACTGCATTGGTGCAATAACATAGGGTATATGCAGGGTCCTTTAATGCTCTTTCTGACATTCTGATTGATGGCATACCAGGTAGAAACAACATAGGAGAGATCAATATTAATGGCAAGGAGAACTGTAAGTGAAGCAGCCACACAGAGCCACAAAATGCACAGGATGGTAATGTTTAGCTTCCTCATGTTTTACATCCACTGCCTGATGGGTCTTCCTAATTCACCAATACACAGCAGCAACAAGAGTGCTGAGTAAGGGCTCATATTTAAGTGAAGCCCTATGCTGTTTGATGGAAAAATAGAAGAAGCAGAGTCATTAACAGAAACTGCCTTTGCTGAGTGTATGTAGAATTTGTTCAACATGTGGGGACAAAAACTCACTTTTCATCCCTAAGAAAACAAAATTCTGGTTACTGATTCTTTTAACTGATGCCTTCCACACCTAAAGTCCTTTACTTCTTGTTTTCAGTCAGCCATTGGGTAGGCAAAGAGCTGTACTATTTGTGAGACTAGTAATTCAATTGTAACTTCCCCCTTTTAGTTTTTCACTGAAAAATCAGAAAATACTATAGAGATGTTTAAGAGGCTTTAGAGCAAAGAGGGAAGGGCCAGTTGGTTTTTCATTTATATAATATGTAATTACTTATGTAATATTTAATGTAATACATTTTCTGTTGGATAATTAGTACTCTCTTTAGCAGAATGATTTGTATGCAGAAAACAAGTTTTGTGCATGTGTGCTGTCAGAGTAGTAGGCTCTTTCACACAAAGGGAATAATAACAAGTTAAGAGTGAGAGAAATAAGCAAAGAGAGTATCTTTTAGAGAGGAAGGGATCCACAAAATAACAAAAAAAAAAATGCAGAGAACTGTCAGGAAGAGATTGATTTCTATTTCAGAACTTGCTGGGAAGGACAAGGCAGAAAAACCTTCTCTGCTCTCCCCTGAGATAGGCCAGGCTATCAGAATCCACACTTTTAGATGGTAGTTCTAATGTAGATGCCCCCTGCTTGGTCTTCTGCTGTGACCTGGACATCCCTATGTTTCTGTTCCTGGGGTGCTCACCACCAGATTTGAGAGCTAACTCAGGGACATTTGCCTGCCATCCTAGGATGTTAAGCCAGCACACATTTCTTAAATTTCTCTCTATTCTGTAGATGTGTCACAGGAACTCATCTAGCAAAGTGACAGTTTGTGTTAACTTACATGATAAAAGTTTTGGAATCACATTCATTGACCTCATACTTGGTGAAATGGCCAACCACATCTGAAGGAGAGAGAATTGGGATGGTGGTCTTTCTATGACTAATTAGAAATCTCTCTTTTAAAAACCTCCATTGGTTTCCAATAGTTATAGTCACTAGGTAAAGTAAAGCAGTTCTGAGCCTCCCTCAGGTTGTATGGGGTAGAAACCAGGTAGTGAGTATCTGTGACCCAGGCAATAGGTGCTGATCTTGTAGAACACATGGACCATTCCAGTGCTGCTCAGAAGTGGGGCATCTGGCCACATTAGTGTATTTGTTAGTAAAGTCAACAGACTCAATGATGCTGTATGGGAAGGATAAGCAGACTCAACAAGGAAAGCCTCTGGTCTGACTTGAGATGTAGATCAAATTTTGATTTAGTTTGGTAAGATTTTGCCTTAGTGTTCTCTGGTTGTTATTTCTATATTTATTATATACATGATATATATCACATATACATATATCTGATTATTAATAAAAATCATAGCTATTTGTTACCTGAGATGAATATAAGATAACTTAATATTTGTGGGGGTATAAAGGTGAAAGTTCTAGATTCCTTGATGCAAAGTGATTTTGTTTTTTGTCCTGCACCAAATACAGAATAGCAGTATAGTATCTCACTAAGAGATGTTTCAAAAACAAAGAGACAGACAAACAGGCAAACAGGTATCATTTAAAAAAAAGAATTCTTTACATTCACATTGTAGGAATCTTGCACAGTCATTAGTGAAAACTATTCTATGCGTGGGCGTTTTCCAATTTTGAAAAGCTGAGTTGACTTAGCAAGTGTCAGAGAAAATGGAATTAGTTCTAAATTTCTAGGCTTTCTATTCTGCCATGCACAGCTGTGATATTCCCCTCCATGTGAAATATAATTAATTTTTAGTTTTCTTTTTGTAGTATATTTATTACAGTTATTCAAAGTCACCAATGATTTTGGAGGATAAGTAAATTTCAGATCAAGTTCGTTTGACTTCTGTAGCTGAGGACATGGTGACTTTTACTTGTATGTATAGGATGATGGTGTTTGATTTGTGTTTAAGAGCCATTTACCCCAGCCTATTTAATACCCATACATTCTGCTTCTCTTAGGATGTTTGTTATTCAAATTTGTTGATTGTATTTTTCCTGCACATGGTTTGTCCCAAATACCCCTTGTTTTTCAGTATATGCAGCAAAGAGAATTCAAGTATAGTGAGGTGCCTGAGGTTAGCTACAGATCTGGATCTTAATGAAAACCCTGTGTGGAGAGAGAGGGAGAGGGAGAGAGAGAGAGAGAGAGAGAGAGAGAGAGAGAGAGAGAGAGAGAGAGAGAGAGGAGAGAAGAAACCCCCTTGGCTTTTGAAATGTTCATTTTTCATGGCTCAGTTCTCATTTGTTGTGTATGGAGCTCATTCTGCCTTTATCTTGTTGGGTTAGTACTCATATCTGATGCTTGCCTAATCCACATTTTAATAAGCAATTGTGTTATCATATTGGTAAATGTCAAAGGAAGAGACACTCCGTGCACCTACATCATCCCAACACCTAACATCCCTTGCCAAAGCTGTGAATGTGATGCCGTGTTCTTCCACAGAAGGAAAACATAATTTCATTATCCATGAATCATCGCGCCTCAGACTGTACCATCCTTGTCAGAGAGCCTAATAGCACCACTGTTTAGCTGGCTGCAAAGGAGGAAGGAAGGAGAAAGCGCTGGGGGTGGGGGGTGAAGCACAGGTCAATGGCATGATCAAAACTGGAGAGCAGTTCTCATGCAGAAGAGGAGGCCTCCCTTTCTGGATAGCCTGACATATCTACTGACCAGCAGGAACTGAGCAGGATTCTCTCAACATCTCTTTCTCCAGCCTAGGTTACACTGTTTTCCAACTCTGAGCATGATAATATTGCTTTAAAAGAAAATATTGCAGACTATTTTGATGAATACAGATGGTTAAAGCATTTTCTATTTTTATTGCACTACTGCTCGTTTTGTGTCTTTGGGCATTATTTCTAGCTCTCAGTACCAGTTTGTGGTTTTTCATTCTATTATTACTGAGAACATAAGTAATAACTTTGATAATATGGATGATAATCATACTTCACAGGGAAGCTAACATTAAGTAATATGCACAGAGCAGAGAAATCTATGCTGCCAATAAGTTCACAAAAGAAAAAAGCTAAAAAAAAGCAGCTGTGGTTACTTGAATTAGCCACTAGAGGACAGTGCTACTCTATAGAAATCAGCATTGCCAGCTTCTATTTAGGTAGTTGACTCACCAAACCAAGTTAAAAAGAAAAGAAAAGAAAACAAACAACAACAACAAAAATGGTTGAAAATCTTTGGGAAGATGTCATGTCAGCATCCTTGGAAGGTATCAAGTCATTTAAAATAAATATGTTATGCATAATATTGCCTAAAAGTCCCTGGTTCAGAGCATTGCCTCTGTGCTGCTTCCGCACCTTTTGTGGTGAGGTCAATAAATAAATGAAAAACAAACTCCATTTGCTGTCTGTTTTGAGGAAGCATTAAAGGTACTGAGACTCACTTCTGCATCCATGAAGCATCTAAACAGCTCAGGCCCATCACATCCATTTTGTCCCTTTAGAGGGAAATTGGACAGTTCATGTGTATTTGCAATAAAGACATGAATAGCAAGGATTCTTCTCCAATATGAAGTTGAAGTACATTTCAAAGACCTATGGCATACAGTGTGGAAGTGACACAGGGCAGACACAAGCACAGCAACTTCTGACCAGCTTGCCATCTGGCTTTCTCATATGACACCACAGTAAGGGAGCCCTCTAACATAGGAGCCACACATTGGTTCTTGGGGCATTGTGACAGCTGCAAAAGAGCTCTTTACAGAGGAGAGATGTGTGTTTAAAACTTTTTTCCTTGTAATCTCATGCCATGAATCAAAATGTGTTTTGTTGTTTCTAAGGCATTTCATTTGGTTTCTTATTTCCAAGAGAGGCATCAAAAATGAACAGCCTTCAAAATGTTGCTCATTCATTTAATCTGAGATCAGTTTTACACACCAAGTGGTTTTGGATCTTAGAAATACTTTTCAATACAGCAAACATGTTTTGTATATTCTTAGTGGCATAGCATTAATAATTTGAAAAAAATCTAAAAATGTATATAGCTGTCAGTTTGCCTTGGCTAGATGTACTTGTTTCCTATAGTAAGGCAGAGGGTGGAGTAAAAGAATAGAAATGGGCTTTTTCCCCCACTCCAACAGTGCATTTAATTAATACAGTCATGTTCATAGTACAGATAAAAATGAGGCTAACCAAAGGAAAAAATTAGATGTAATATATATTTACTGACAATATAGAAAAATGTAAAATTACAATTCCGTGAAAACCATCTCTGAAACTATGGTCACTCAGCTCATGATACTGTAAGATCTATCTGCATTATTAATCTACTGGGAGTCTGTGGCCATTGGTTATTACTAAATGCATACTCAATGGTTAGTCAGGGGTAAACATGGAATTGTGATGCTTTTCTGAGCTGGCACCTGGTCTCTTCAAAGCACCTTGAGAAATCCACTTGAAATGCTGCTTTTCTTATTGCTAATAGAAGTATGGTTTCAATAATCTGGATTCCTTGCTATTATATTTCATGTTAACTTGTTTGGATTTTCCCTCTCAGCTTATGGAATATGAACATACTCTATAAAAATGCTAGTAAGAAATACCCATTCACCCATTCACTTTGTCTTTGCTAGTATTATTGTTGTTGTTTTAATTATTATTTTTACTTTGCAGCAACTGTTTTGAAAGATGTAAGGGCTGGCCAGTCCTAAGGTGAATCATCCCTAATGTGAAATCCATTAGGATCTGCTCCTAGACTAAAGCTGTTCATCTGAGAGAGAGAGAGGACAAAAAGGGGTGACAGAATAAATATATTTTTTCAAAACATCATTAATACAGAGGGTGTGGTATCCATGCTGCAGTCAGCAGACTTTCACCAATGACATAAAAACATGCATGCAGCTTGCAGGCTGCCAAGTGGGTTCTGTATCATAATGTACTGATGGTTGAGTTACAATACAGATGAACACAGGGACACAGTGATGTCAACAACAGCAAAGCAATGGCGAACTGTCACAATGTCAGTCTTTTTTCCCTCCAGGGTTGATTTTATGCATGTATTAAGGCATTACCAGAAGCATCTTTTTCAGGGATTCTGTTGGAGAAGCATGTTCAGACATCTGAATGGTGTTTGTATCAGTCTGGTGTGTGTAGAGCACATCCCAGGACACTATAAGACAGCCTCACAAACCCTGAACAGGACAGCACAGAGCTCAGGACACTATTAACTACAAGGGGGTCTTAGAAAATAAGCTGCAAAAAGACATATCCTGGGAAGGTCCCAGCTACATGTGTGTGAGAAGGTGCTTTACATCAGCATGCCTTGTCTCTGAATTTCCTCATCTCCAGAGGACAGTCTGCCTCTTTGGATGTGCCTATCTAATGATTTTGTTGTTTAACAAATGGATGTTTAGGGAAGAACACACAGGCTGGGGGAAATTGATAGTGAACCCGTTAGTGTGGTTTTACAGGGTTGGGGATGTGAGATAAGGCCGAAAGCCTCAAACTTTGTGCTTGCCTGTTGCCTTGTATTTTGCAGTCATTTGCTTTAAGCCTTTGACACTTGTTCCTGTGGCCACCTTGTAATTTCCATATCCCTGCAAACTGCTCAGAGACCTGCTCTAACCCACCACCCTCTGTGGATAATTTTCTGGGATTTTCTTTGAAAGGCAGACGTTATTTCTCATTCCCAGTCTCTGTAGTGTTCCCTAATCAAGTCATCTCAGATTCATTCAACCCTCCAAGGTCCCAGGATCTCTTCTCTCTCTCTTTTTTCCTCTGGATTTGCCAATGAACTATAAAACACCCAAAGCTGAAAATTTGACCCTCCCAGGTCCAGGTGGAGAATAGGAATAGGTGGAGGGAATCATTCAGGAAACGAAGTTTTTGGGGGGTTGTGTGTGTGTGTGTGTGTGTGTGTGTGTGTGTGTATGTTTTTCTGGAAACAAATGTGATGTTAATAAAATCCATATAGGGTCTTATACAATAGGCATGGTGTTAAACCAGAGTTCCAGCCTCACATTGATTGTGGTATTTAAATTTCAATGGGTTGACTATTTATGGGAGGAAAATGACCAGTATTATGAACACACTCTCAGAGACAGGGAAGGCCCTTGCCAGCACAGCGAGAGGGAGGGGGAGGGGAGGGGCACCGTGTTCCCTTGACAGTCAGCAGAGTTCAATAAAGCACCACTTATTTTCCCAGCTTTTAAGAGCTCTCTGTTTTGTTTTGGTTTTAAATTACAATGGTTCATACCTCACACTCCCTGGAGCCTGATTTGCTATAGGTGCAGGGTCCGGTTCCGTTCAGCAGCATCTCGCTGGTCTCAGTGTTGGTGGGTTTATAATCTACATAAAATTCCTGGGTGCCTGGAGTCATTTGCTTGAGCGATTGCCGTTTCTTCTTCCGGTGCCTTCTCATGAGGGAACGCTGTTGCAGCTGCTTCATGCTGGCTGGGTACCGCTTCCAGGACACGTACATTACCAAGAGGATGACCAGCACCGACAGGAAAAGGGCTACGCTGCCCGCGATGATCTTATGGAAGGAGATGTGTTCTGTGTCCACATCTGTCTCTGGGCTGGGCTCGGTAGCTCCCACCGTGGGGGGCAGCGGAGGCTTGCTCTCATGCTTGGGCCTGGGGAGCTTGGGCTTAAACGTGGGCTTGGGGAGCGCCCTGGCCAGGTCAAACCTCTCGGTGGTGCTTTTGCCACAGATGCTGTAGTTCTTTACTGCATCGATCACGTTTACCCCCTGCAGCTCTTTGGGACTGGCGCAGATAATTGTATTCTCTCTCAGCCCCTTAAAACTTTTCAACCAGTTTACCAGGGAACAGATATTCCTGCTGCATTCCCATATATTCCCGGCAAGACTGATGTCATTGAGAGAGATCCAAGAATCCAGAATCTCTTGACCAATAAATGTGAGCTTGTTGGAATCCAGGTTGAGGCGCTGCAGGTTGGGGACGCACTGGAAGACACTGGGTCCACTGAACGCTTCGATTTCATTTCCCGACAGGTCAAGCCTCTGCAAGGAACTCCAAGTCCAGGACATGGTTTGCCCTATGACACTGATTTTATTCCACTGCATGTACAAGTTCTGAAGGCTCACCAACCTTGGGAAAAGGGCTAGGTTGAGCTTGGAAAATTGATTGTGCTCCAGATGAAGTTCTTTCAGTCTGATCATGCCAGCAAAGACATTCCTGGCTAAACTTCGGATCCTGTTGTACCCCAGGTCCAGAAGCTCCAGGTTGCGACAGTCTTGGAAGATCCGCACAGGGATTGTTCTTAGGGAGTTGGAGCGGAGGTGTAAACTAAGCAGCTTCCTCAAGCCCCGGAACTGTTCAGATCCCAGAGAATGGAGCTGATTATAGGACAGATCCAAGTTCCGTAAATTGGTCACAGGTCTGAAGGTGTTGTTAAGAAAATAAGAGATTCTGTTGGAACTCAAAATCAACTCTTTGAGTCTGCGTATCCCATTGAAAGCATTCTCGTCAATATTGCTGATATGGTTATGATCAAGGTAGAGCCAGGTGAGCTGATTGAGCCCTTTAAACTGGTTATACTTAAGTTTTTGGAGGCTGTTGTAGCGAAGGGATAAACCCAAGCAACCGGCGGATATGCTTGAGGGGATCTCCTGCAGTTTCTGAGATTCACAGTATACCATTTTGCCCTCGCACCTACAACCCTTAGGGCATCCTCTTTCAGCTGAAGAGAGCATTGTCAGTAAGACAGTGGGGGCTAGAACCACCGCTACAGCTGATCCGCGCAGTAGCCTAATTACATTGAAACCTGGAAATAAAAACAACTTAGAAAAGTTATCCCCCCAAAAAGAATGCATTAAAAAAAAAAGCAACGCTAGCCATCAATGTCCACATTCAGAAATGTAAACATTTAACACCAGATACCATCTTTGCAATATAAGAATACTGTATGTTTCTAATAATTAAACAAGGAATATGTTCATTGATTATCAAATTTATAATCTTATACCAGAGAAAGATAATCTTTAAAACAAAGCAGAATTATTACATAGATTTAGGATTTTTTTTTCCATTTGTTTTTAAGAAGGAAAGAAGGAAAATGACAAAACATACCCATCCTTTGTATTGTTCAAAGGCCGTCCTTAGGTCTTTTGCTTTGGCTTAGGGGCCGCCTGCATGACAGCCCCTGTCAGCTGCAGTGTAGTGAGTCAGGGCTCGCTGACACCCAGGAAGAAAAATTGGACCCCTTGGGAGATGGACCGATTTTGGAACATTATTCTTTACCAGCCATGCAGAACACTCCAAGAACAAATAAATCCCAACACCGCATTCACAGTAAAACATCCGAGTCTTCCTAGGTAATAGGATCTTCATGGATATTGCGTTTTTGCATCTTTACTGTGTGTGTGTGTGTGTGTGTGTGTGTGTGTGTGTGTGTTAAAAAAAAATTGCTTCTACAATTTCTTCTCAAAACCCATGATGTATTCCTCTAGGCAACGTGGGGCTACCTGTACTGCCACATCTGTATTCCATAGTAGCCTGGCGGTCCCGTGGCGGTGAGCACCCAGTTCAGCCACGGCGCTGCGTTGGAGCCCAGAAGGCAGGAGAGCCCGGTTCCGCGCACACGCTCGGCTCACTCCTGCAGACTGTCATTCTGAAAGCGGCTCGGACTGTTGCTTCAGTTTCAGTGAATGCAGTCTTATGTAAAGCTGCCCCCAGTGGTGAGGAACACTATGGGCATGTGCAGAGCTGGCTCTCTTTTATCTTGCAAATGAGCAGGCTCTGCTGGAAAATGAATGATTCTTTTGGGTGTCTCAATAGGAAGTGAATGGTCAACGTAATCAATAACTAGCAACATTTTCTGAGATTTCCAACTCTCGTTTTACAATTTGGCAACGCCTGTACTGTCGGCTGCTGAATCGCCAAACATGTGCTTCCCAGAGTTTTTCTAGAGCTTGACGTTAAGTTCATGGATCGAATGTCAATTTTTCTTAACCTCAGTGTAGGCTTTGAGCTGAAATTTATAAAATGAATTATTGAGCCTTTCACAAAGCTGTATAAGAGCATGCCTGTTTGACCTCTTGGAGTCACAGTGATTTTATTATGCAAGGTGTCTCAGGACGCTGAACTACATTGGCTTTACAATAGAGGGGATGACAAATGACACGCAAATTAATAGGTCTAATGGCTTTTCTGATTTTCCCACAAAAAGATATAATTGGTTTAATGGCTTATGACTGGGCTTGTTTTGGTTGCTGTGGGCTTTTTTTTCCTTTCTTTCTTCCTTCCTTCCTTTCTTTCTTTCTTTTTAATTCAGAAGGGAAATAAACCATTTTCAGTATTGGAACCCAAAGATCATTTAGTTCATAGTTTATTGATGTTGCTTCTATTTATTACACTAATAATATTTATTGAGTGCCAAGTCCTTTAAATGACTATGTCGCTCTGTTTTATATTCCTTTTTAAAAAAAATAATTATTTTATTATTTTTACTTTTACAGATTTTTATTTAATTTTAAGTGCATTGGCATTTTACCTGCGTGTGTGAGAGTGCCAAATCCCAGGGAACTGGAGTTACAGTCAGATGTGATCTCCCCTGTAGGTGCTGGGAATTGAACTTGGGTCCTCTGGAAGAGCAGCCCTTGCACTTAATCGCTGAGCCATTCCTCCAGCCCATAGTTTGTCTTCCAACAATAGCAGTGGGAAGGTCCCATTGTAATCTACATTTCAAAGGTGAAGGTCCTGGGATTTAAAGGGGGTCACCAGCTCAAGGCTCCAGAATACAGCCAGGAAGAGCTAGAGCTCACACGCAGGACCTAGTCTACCTTCACTACCTAGTGCTTCACTACCTAGTGCTTCACAACCACTAGCTCCTTTCCAATGGCATCGCTGTGCCCACTGGATATGGGTAAAATGAGACAAAGAGGAAGGTGGTGAAGCTCTACAGTGTCCTCTTGTTCTCTAGAGGAGGACCCTGTGAGCTCCCTTTGTCTTAGAGGAAGTCAGGGGGAAGCAACAGCTAGTCTGATGATTAAGAACACCAATCCTTGCTAAATTTGACCTCTGTGTTTGTTACCTTGAGTGCCTTTCTCACTTCCTCTGTGGTTTAGATTTCTCGCCTGCAAAAAGGAAGTGATAGTAAAACTACTTCACAGGCATATTTTGAAAATTAAGCTATATTTTTGTCTTTGATTATGGTACTGAGGATTGGACTAGCACCCTGGGCTGCAACCTCACCCTTATGTCATTGTCATCTTAATTTTTGTAAGTGCTTAGTTCAGTGTGTAGCACAAAAATTGAACAAATATTATCTGTCACGTGTACTGATGTTGCTTTTTAATATTGAATATTGACTGCATTAACTCTCTGAAACTCACAAAGAACTACTTCAGTGAGTGGCTTTTTATATTTCACTCAGTAGGGAAAGAGCTTGTGTCATTTTGATTTTATGGACTATGTCTAATAACTAATTCTGGTTGTTTCTCTACCCTCGAAGCAAAGCATAACACCTGCTCTAAGAGTTTGTCCTTTTTTATATATATATAAATAAGTATTGTTCTTTAAGTATTTGCTTCATTTATGTTATGCAAATTGGCTGCATCTCAATTAGGGACCACTTTGATATTATCCAAGGGTGAACCGTTTGGTCAGTGCTAATCATAATACTCAAAGGGGCATTGGTGTTGTGATTGCCTTGAACTTATTCATGTTGTAACTATATCTAAAACACTTAAAAAGCTTATCAAGTAATTTTCCTTTTCCAGTCTCCAAGATTCTGATCCAAGCAGATGGAAAAGGTTGTGCTTTTTTTTTCTTATTGAGAATTTCATAATGCATACATTGCATTTTGATCAAATCTACCCAATTTCTCCCCTAACCCTTCCTACACTTTTCAATTCAGTATATATGCCTGTGTTCTCTGTCATCTTTCTCCCACTTTCTCTCTGTAAACCCACTAAGCTCACTTAATGCAGCTCATATGTGCAGGTTATAAGATCATCTCCTGAGGCATGGAAAAAGTAAGTTTTTTTTTTTTTTTTGAATGGGTGTGGCCACTGAGAGGGTATATTTTTGATGGACAAATATGTTTTAGAAACTCACTAAAAAGGAATGAACAGTAACAAGTGCAGTGCTCTCTCAGTAGGAGAGAGAATGGAGATGTCTGACTGAGTTGCAACCTCTAAGGGGTGACTTTTTGTCTCTGGGTTATTTTAACACAACAGTGCTTGGCACATTATAGATCCATAATATATTTAGTCAGTAAATACAATAGCCATACAATTAGCTTTATGTCATATGTAGTCTTTTTATATTATAAAATTTGCTAAAAATGTTTTAGTATGTGTTTTTTATAGTATGTATTTATATAGCCTAGTGATAATGTTTTTTCACTTGTGTATGATGTATTCCAGTCATATTTGTCCTGTTACTTTCTCTTGAGAACCAGTTCCTGGTTGCCCTCTTTGTGCCATCATTAGGCTCTGACAAATATCTAAAATCATGCATGTGGTCTCGGGGGAGCTCTGAAAAGTCAGTCTCATTCTTAGTTCTGTTGGGAGAAATGGATAAAGACATCCTTGACTTTCAAGACAAAGCCACACAATTGTATCTAGTCTACTTGCCGTTCCTCAGGTGTACCACCAGATCCCAAGGAGCATCTGTACTGGCAGGTTTGGAGGGTGTAAGTCTCTAGAAGGAACAATATATGTAATGGTACCCTTACCCACTCCTTGTTGAGTCTAGAGATTTCCTCTATTAGTGAAGTTGGGAATAAGTACTATTAAATGATGCATAGAACAGGTGGGAAAAACATCAGGTGATGAGCAGGTCTTCAATATCCCTGGAGACATCACTTGTCTTCATAGTTAAACCCTAAGTTTCACAGGAATAGTAAACATGCATTTAAATATTCAACTCAGCACGGTACAGAATGATAACGCCGAGTCTTTATTATCTAACATCCCAAATGGGACTTCACAACTTGCATGTCTCAAAAAAGCCTAAAGGGAATCATATTTATAGCTTTTTCCTCATTTCTCTGCATTGAAAGCCTCTGATTTTCCTACTCACCCTTTCTCCTTCACACGGGGAAGTTGGTAGGAAGACATCTTTCTTGTCTAACAGCTGCACGGGGCCATTCACTTGTCCATGTGCCTCATGCTCTTGTGATGGAAGCACAAAGGAGATCAGGGAATATATTATCATGTTTCTTTTCATGGGATAAATATGTTTGGATTATTTATGTAAATAACATTGTTTTGTATTACCACTTCTTGTCTTTAAGTTTCAATGTTTTTAATTTTTTGATAGCTTGGCTTTCCATCTTGTCTTGCTCCATGGCTCTGCTCTCTCTCTCTCTCTCTCTCTCTCTCTCTCTCTCTCTCTCTCTCTCTCTCTCTCTCTTTCTTTCTTTCTTTCACGAAAGTGTTTTTCTGTAGCTTTGGAGCCTGTCCTGGTACTCTCTCCTTAGACCAGGTTGGCCTCTACCTCACAAAGATCCACCTGCCTCTGCCTCCTGAGTCCTGGGATTAAAGGTATGTGCCACCACTGGCCTGGCTCAAGGTTCTGATCTTATGTTCCTTCCCTGGCTCTTAAAATTGATATTTAGGGTTAATGTTGACCACTTGTCTATTTCTCATAGGTATTCTTGTCATTCTTGCACTGAGGCACCTGGAATGGTCCCATCTTTGGCACTAGCTCTTAAGCTGGCATCCCTGTAGGTTTGTCCTAGTTAAAGGTGACAAAGCTCTTGAAGAGGGAAAATTATCAATGAAGCTGGTTGAATTCTCAAAGTGGAAAGAACAATTCAAAGACATGTTAATCACTTAAGGCTATAGAAATTATTCTAATGATGCCAAGTAGTCACTCAAAAGGTTAAAAACATACTGTGTTGTAGACACATTTACTAACTTTCTGGCATGGTTTCCAGAGTTTATCCTCTTTTACTTGTCGACTGCAGTCAGCTGATTGTCTCTGCCTTCCCTTTCAATACTGGCAAAATTCTGCCCCATTATGTGCTTAGCAGCTTCCTTTGCTATTGCCTCCACAGAGAGGACTAACCATAAACTACCTGATGACTAAAATTTCCCCAGTGCATCTGAGGTCTTATGATTTATACAATTATAAAACACACTGTCATCTATATAAACACTATTTTATTGAATTTTATTGAATTGACTAGCTAAACATATTTTGCTTAAAGTGAGCAAATAAATCAAGTGGCTATATATAATGCCAGATTTCATACCAATGTGAAACTAGATTGCCAAATATAAAGGTGTAAGAAATAGGACATCTTCAAGGTACCTGGCTTCAGAGATTTCATTGATTTAGCAATGAAATAATCTGAAAACCATTATGTGTTAGATACTGTTTTAAATATGTGGACATCAGTGTGCAAAATAAAGGTCTATGCAGTATGAAATTTGCGTTTTCAATGAATGAAACAGACAATTTCAATGTAAATATAGGTAGGGCATTAGTTAGTCATGCTATACTTTGAATCTGAAATGCCCCCATAGACTTATGGTTATAGCATTAGTTTCCTGATTAGTGTTGCTGTGGAACCTTTAGAAATGGAGACTGTTCCATCAAAGGAGGTTACTGGACTTAGGCTTTTGAAGGCTATAGCCTAGCATTTACTTCCTTCTAGTCTGTTATGATATGATGAACCTCTGCCTCAAGGCTCCTTGCCACAAAGTCCACCATGCCTTCCCCCACTCAGATGGTCTCAGAGACTTTGAAATGTGAAGCAAAGTAAACATTTTTTGTTTAGAAATTGTTCTGTTGAGGCATTTTGTCACAGTAAGGTGAATGCAATTAACATGACTATATAATTTGGGCTAAGGAAGAAAGAAAAATATTAGGATGATTGGGTATGTATTAAAAATAGATAAGATTTTAAACATGATGGTTAGGGACACTAGGAAAATGGATTCAGCAAACTGAAGAAAAAGATAGGCTTGTTCGACTGAAAGAGTGTAAAGAATGGTTAGTGCAAAGCCACAAGGTGGAAACAGATCATGTGTTTGATGAACCTCAAGGTGGACAACCAATCTAGAGCAATTAGAGATGGAATCACAGAGATCCTGGATTATAGATGGATGTCATACTTCTGTAAGAATGTTAGATTTATTCTGGAATTATTGGTCTCTACCTCACCACTGAATGGAGGTATGGATTGAATGCTTTCATCCCGCTAAGTTCATATATTGAAGCCCCTATCTTCAGGATGATGGTGTTTAGACTTAGTGCCTCATAGGATCATAAAGTTGGAGCACTCTTTATAAGGTTCGTGGACTTACAAAGACGAGAAGAGGCATCACGTACTTTTTTCTTCTCCCTCTTCTCTAAGCAATGTGAGGATCCAGGATAATCCATCTAGAAGTCAGATCTGATGCATATTCCAATCTTTGAACTGTGAGAATTGGAAGCCTGTTTGTACTGCACAGACATTTTGTTGCTATAGCACATATTGGCCAAGATGTTCTTGGTCCTGTTTTTGCAATGGGGGCCAGAATGGGAAACCAATAAGGAGCACCTCACAAGTCAAGGAGAAAAGTGGTGGTCTTGGGCCAGAGTGGTAGCAGAAGAGGTTGAATTTTGCATATATTTTTAGACAAAACAAAAATGATTTTAAAAAGGGGTTAGAAGTAGAAGTATAAAATAATGAGATTAAAAATGGATCCTTAGTTTTATTTTTAAAAGAGATGATCTTTTTAAAAAAAGTATGAGCATGCATGTAGGTATGAAATAATGAGATTAAAGATAGATCTTGAGTTTTATTTTTAAAAGTGTTTCTTTAAAATTATGAGTATGCATGTGTGTCTCTGGGTAGGTGTTTGTACATGAATGCAGGTATCCACAAAAGCCAGAAGAGGGTTCCAGGTTCCCTAGAGCTGGAGCTGAGGTCGTAGTAGTTGTGATCTGCCTGGCATGAGTTATGGGAACAAAACTCTGTTCCTCTGGAAGAACAGTATGCACTTCTAACTACTAATCCAGCTTTCCTCACCATATTTTGTACTTTAAAAGGCTCAGCAATCTGGAGGATACTGAAGACATCAGTGGCTTTTATGGGTCAAATTTTACAAGTAAGATCAAGAGTTCAGTATACTAGAATTAAGTTTGGATTTACTGCTCATATTTTCTTCAATTTCATGAGGTTTTAAGTTCTAAAATTATGTATTTGGCTTGCTTTTGAGGAAGGGTCTTAGTATGTATGTAGTTTAGAATGGTCTTGAACACAAATTCTCCTGCTTCAGCCTCCCAATTTTTGAGATTTCAAGTATAACTACCAAGCATAAATTATTTCATTATTTAATTTCTTTGTATTATGTGTGCATGAGTCTTTGTGTCTTTGAGTACAGGTGCTCGTGGAGCGCAGAAGAGGGCACTGGCTTCCTTGGAGCTGGAGTTATAGGGAGCTGTGCTTGGAACTTAACTCACATCCTCTGCAAAGGCATTACACCCCCTTTTATTGTATTTACATTTTGTATTTTATGGTAGTAGATTTAGATCACAACACTTCTTCCTTACCTTTATTCCCCCAAACCATCACATATATCCCTCCCTATTTTTTGTTGTTGTTTGTTTTGTTTTGTTTTGACATGCAAAAACTACACAGAACACTGGATGCTGGATTACTTTGTTTTTTACATATAGATCCCAGTTCCCTCTCCCTCCCTCTCTCCCGTTTACCCTCTCTGCCCCCTCACATGCACCCTGACCACCTGACCACCCTCCCCCCTCCCCCACTGCACATGTAGGATGATGCCATCCAAGGAGGGGTCATCTAAATCTGTCAGGTCATTTGAAGTAGGAACTAGGACTTCTCTCCTGTCTCTAGGTTAAGGGAATATCCCTCCATGGGGGATGTGACCTCAAGGTCATTTTGTGCACCAGGAATAAATCCTGGTTCCACTCTCTGAGGTCCCTTAAACTGCTCAGGCCTTCTAGCTGAGACCCATGTTCAGGGGGTCTGAGTCAGTCCTATGCTGGATTCCCAGCTTTCAGTCTGGGGGCCTGTTAGCTCCTCCTTGCTCAGGCTCTCTGTCTCTATGTGTTTCTGCAGTGTGGTCTTGTCCTCCCTCTCTGCATCTGGATTCTAGTTCTGCTCAGTGTTTGGTTGTGGGTATTTGTGACATTTATGGTAGCCTTTACACTGTTGCTCAAATTGTTAGTTGGAGTCAGTCTTGTAGGTCTCTGGACATTTCTTAAGGTTTAGATTTCTCTTCAATCCTATAATGGCTCCCTCTTTTATGTTCTCTCTCTTTCCCCCTCTCTATTTTCTGTCTTCTATTCCTCCCTTGACTCAATCTTCCTAGTCCCATGTGCTTTCCTCTCCTCCCCTTCTCTTTTTCCTAGTTCCCTCTCCACTCGCTGCCCCCCCCCACTCCCCATGTGCTATGGAGAACTTATCCCTTCCCCCTTCTGTGAGGACCTTATATGAATCCCCCAGAATCTACTTTGTATCCTAGTTCCTCTGGCGGTGTGAATTATAGGCTGGTGATCCTTTGCTCTAGGTCTAAAATCCATATATGAGTGAGTAGTTTCTGTTTTTGTGACTGGGTTACCTCATTCGGGATGATTTCTTCAAGTTCCATCCACTTGCTTGCAAATTTCAAGATTCCATTGATTTTTTTTTCCCCGAAGTAGTATTCCATTGTGTAGATGTGCCACATCTTCTTTATCCATTCTTTAGTGGAGCAGAGAAAAAGGTATATTCTTTTGTGTTTGGATAGAATGTTCTATAGATGTCTGTTAGATTCAATTGAGACATAACTTCTGTTAGATCTTTTGTTTCTTTGTTAAGTTTCTGACTTGTGGTCCTGTCTAGTGGTGAGAGTGGGGTGTTGAAGACTCCCACTATAAATGTGTGAGGTTTTATATGAGCTTTGAGTTTAGTAGCGTTTCTTTTATGAATGTGTGTGCCTTTGTATTTGGGGCATAGATGTTCAGAATTGAGACTTTGTGCTGATGGATTTCTCCTGCAATGAATATGAAATGACTGTGTTCAAATCTTTTGAATGATTTTGGTTTGAAGTCTAATTTGTTAGATATTAGGATAGCCACACCTGCTTGCTTCTTGGATCCATTTGATTGGAAGATCTTTTCCCAGCCCTTTACCCTGAGGTAAAATCTATCTTTGAAGCTTAGATGTGTTTCTTGTATGCAGCAGAAGGATGGATTCTGTCTTCGTATCCATTCTGTTAGCCTGTGTGTGTTTTTTTTTTTAATGTTTAACCTGACTTTATTGTTTAACATGTTTATGTAGTATTCATTTGATATTGTTTTATATATAACATAAACTGTAAATTTTTTTGTTTATTTTTAAATAATATATATGTTTAATATCTACTAGATTTTACTTCCCACTGACAGCTTAACTTTAAGTGGTATAAGCTTCCAGCAATGGAGAAGGAACCCTGTCTGCTTTTCTCCAGCACAGGAAATCCTGTCCCCTAAAGTAGGAGCTCAGTAAATACTCCTACCAAGATGAATAAGAAGTTTATGCCTCTACCTTTGTTTAATTGCTAGACTAGATTGCCTTGTCTATCTTCCTCTGAAAAATGGCAAGTGCAAATATTAGGTGTTTGAGAGCCAACTTTTTTTTAAAGCATCTTTTGATGATTCAGTACAAAGGGAAGTTGGTAAGTTGAGAATTTAGAAGCCATTTGACATTCTAAGGTAGTGGTTTTTAACCTTCCTAATTTTGTGACCCTTTAATACAGTTCCTCTTATGGTGGTGACTCCCAGCCATATAATTATTTTCATTTCTACTTCATTACTGTAATTTTGCTACTATTTTGAATCATAATGCAAACATTTGTGCTTTCTGATGGTCTTAGGTGATCTCTGTGAAAAGGTCATTCGATTCCCAGGTTGAGAACACTGTTCTGAGATAGTTAGGTGGAGACTCTCAGGAGCAATTCACAGTACATTTGAGCTTTCAGGAAACAAGTGTTGGAAGCAGTGACATAGTATTAACCAATATAAGTTCCCAAGGAGGGTGAACCAGACCTTGATAAGTTACTGCTAATCTGCTATAGGGAAACAAGCTCTGCTCACCTGTTTTTTTTTTAGCTGTAAATATTTGATTGTTTCCAAATAAGGAAAAGTCAGGGTCAAGAGAAATGGACAAATGTGGGTGCAAGACTTCTTGGGTTCAAATCCTACTTTGGTACTAAGTAACTCTTCCCTTGAAATAATGCTTGTAACTTCTCAGATGAAAAATTTCTCATCTGCTTCTTCCATGACTTTTATTTCTCTGCTCTGCTCTGCTCTGCTCTGTCTGTCTGTCTGTCTGTCTGTCTGTCTGTCTGTCTGTCTGTCTGTCTATCTATCTATCCATCCATCCTTATATATCTAGATTTGTATCTATATAATCTAGTGTTGTCTATGTATATCTACAGAACTATATTTATATCTATCTATTTTTTATATGTGAGTTAAGATCATTAATGTTGAAGGAGAATAAGGACCATTGATTGCTAATGCTTGTTTGCTTTAGATTTGTTGTTGGCAGTGGTATTGTGAATACATTTGTTCTGCTTTACCCTTGGGTTCTGGTGAAGTGGGATTATCTATTGCCTATGTCTTTGTGAGCATAGTTAACTTCCTTGGGTTGGAGTTTTCCTTCCAGAACTTTCTGTAGTGCTGGATTTGTAGATACATATTGTGAAAATCTGGCTTTGTCATTAAATATCTAGTTTTTTCCATCTATAGTAATTGAGAGTTTTGCTGGGTATAGTAGCCTGGGCTGTCATCATGGATGCTTAGTACTTATAGAACATCTGTCCAGGACCTTCTGGCCTTGAGAGTTTCCATGGAGAAGTCAGGTGTACTTTTGATAGATCTGCCTTTATATATGACCTGGCCTTTTGCCTTTGCTGTTCTTAATATTCTTTCTTTATTATGTTTGTTAGGTGTTTTGATTATCATGTGTCCAGGGGTCTTATTCCTTTGGTCCAGTCTATTTGGTGTTCAGTATGTTTCTTGTACTTTCATGGGCATGTCCTTCTTCAGATTGGGAAAGTTTTCCTCAATCATTTGGCATATTTTCTGCACCTTTGAGCTGGGCTTGTTTGCCTAGGTGATCTTTGTGAAAAGGTCGTTCGACTCCCAGGTTGAGAACACTGTTCTAAGATAGTTAGGTGGAGACTTTTCATGGTGTCCCACATTTTCTGGATGTTTTGTGTTAAGAATTTGTTGGATTTAAGATTTTCTTTGGTCGATGAATCTATTTCCTCTAGTTTATCTTCAATGCCTGAGATTCTCTCTTATATCTCTTGTATTCTATTAGTTATGCTTGTATCTGTAGTTCCCGTTCATTTGCCCAGTCTTTCTATTTCCAGCATTTCTTCCATTTGTGTTTTCTTTATTGTCTCTATTTCAGTTTTCAAGTCTTGAACTATTTTCTTCACCTGTTTAATTTTTTTTCTTGGCTTTCTGTACTTTCTTTAAGAAATTGTTCATTTCTTCCAATTTTTTGTTTGTTTTTTTCTTCCATTTCTTTAAGGGATTTCTCACATTGTCTTTGAGAGCCTCTATCGTTTTTATGATGATAATTTTTATGTCGTTCTCTTCTGATTCATCTGCTTTGGGGTGTTCAGAGCTAGTTGTGTAGAGTCCCTCGATTCTGGTGGTGTTATGTTTGTATTTCTATTGTTAGGTGTTTTATTGTATTGCCTTCTTCCCATAGTTTCTTCCAGTAGGTGTAGGTGGGGTCTCTCTCTATATATATTACTCCCTAGGTGGGCTTTGGTAGGTCAGAGGTGTGATTGATGTCTGTAGCTCTGTGTGGTCCAGGCACTGGAGGATGTCTCTCCTTATGTAGGGGCCTGGTGATGGGGTCAAAGATCAGGCTCCAGCAGGAGACAGGCTATGGGGGTCAAAGATCCTGAAGGATGGGACTCAGGATGTTCTATACACTGATAGAAGGATTTAGCCTGGGCTTGGCACTCTCCAGCTCCTCTTCCTACTCTTCTTCAGACTCGTAGCCTCTGAATTGTTACAGATTGCTGTTACATACATATATGAATATAATATAAATTCCTGATCAGCCCATAGAATGCTACCAATAGGTATGTTTTCAGGGATGACCATTTAGTATTGCATATCCTTAGATGCTGAACCATACGTTTATACCCTTAATCCAACTCTGAAAGCAGCTTTATGATATTAGGATTCAAACCACACTGTGAATTTAAGAACGGAAGATGAAAAAAATCCCTCCTAAACTTATATTTGTATTGAGACAGCCTAGAGACGGGTGAGAGTCAGGTTATCTTTGTATGTAGCTTTGGAGGACAAAGAAGCCAAATAGTTTAATCAAATTGAAATATAAAAGATTACATAATAACCAGATATAAGAAAATTTGGACTAAGCATTCTAGGAGTTAAGTTTGATGAATTCAAATATTTTCTGGAATGATTTAGAAAATAACATATTCTGAATTTGATAAATTGATTTCATACAGGTATCTCAGGGTCTTATGTACTCCCCTGAAAATGGAACCCACAAACCTGCCTCTGAACATTTAAGGTTTTTGTTTCCAAGCATTTTCCTGAATTTGTTCAATGTAGATCAGGGAATTGATAATAGTTTTCCTTTGATTGTATCTAGATTTGCTGGGTTATGGGTGTGTGTCAGAGTAAATATACATCAATGGTCACCAAAATGATCAAGGGGAAGTCAGAGTTTACTAATATTTGAAATTACTTAATGTCCTATTTCTTCTAAACTTTCAATATCATGGCTGTATATTACATACCATATACTGTTACCATTTTTTTTGTTTAGTTTAGAAGTTGTTTTCCCCAGTAAGAAGTTGATCTATGTATTACAAAGTAATATATAGTCCCTGTATCAAGTCACTTCCACTACTCAGATGCATATCTCAAATTACAATGATATCCTGATCTTCATCAGAATATTAACAAATCTTGGTTCCACCTACTACTTCAAGGGTTCCATTAGAAGTCTTGTCTGGTTATACATAGTTATGAGTGAAAATCTCTGACTTAGATAAATGCATGAAGAAATTTCAAAGGCAGACTATTAAAATGGTCTCTCCATATCTTTCTAGAAGGAAGAAATATCAAATGAATGAAAACTCACAAGGTTGCCTGCTATATTTTCCACCCACAGATAATTTTGTGTGATAGCATTAGGACACGATTCTTGTGACTTGTATTCCTGCCTGAAACTTCCTGCAGAGGCATAGCATAAACTAATTTTGAGGATAGGGAAATATCACAAATTGATATTGTATCACTTTTAAACCTGGGAAACTTCTGAAGACCTAACATGACCTTAATAAACATTAACATTTTTTTCTTTATTTGGTGGAGAATTGAGAAGATACATAAAAGTAGAACATTATAATAAACATTTTATAAAATAATCATAGTTGTTTATATACCTGTAATTATATAACAATATAACCTGTACAATGATCAAGATTTTGCACTTTTTTGCTTTTACTTTCTTCCTATAAATATCCATTTTTATTTTCTTCTGAAGTATTTTAAAATCAAATCTCTGTATCCATGTATATTGCTAAACCATAACAACATTTAATTTGATATCTTGCAGCCTCTTGATGCCATTGAGTTGATGGAAATCTTGCATCATGGTTCACAAATTGTTCTATGCTTTGCACATAAAGTTTCTCCATCATGTCATTTCATTGAAAACAGGTTAGTTTAGTGGCATGTGAATAGAGTGCTTCACTCATTTAGACATAATATTCAGCTGGATGCTTGTGGAGTCTAATCACTCCTGGTGATGATTTAGAACTGGAGTGACTTTTGAGTTATTTAGCGCTTATAGAGTAGAGAGAAGTTGCACTAATATTCATGTTATTAGAATTTCTGTTCTTTATTTCCTATCACAGTTTTCTTTTTTGCTTATAGTCAGCAGAAAACATTGATATATTTTTCTTTGCAAAATCAGTCCATGAATTGGTGAAATGATATGAGATGTTCTTCTAATAGAGTCTCAACATTTTTTATCAAATGAGCAGCAATAAAAATTTATTTGTAGATATTGAGAAAAATTCATATTCTAGATTTTTTATTTAGAACAAATTCCATGAAGAATCACCTGGCATCAGAGCCTTGCTATATAATTTATAGCTCTCCTTGTAGTCCCAAGATTCTTAAGATATCTCACAGGAGAACAAAGGAGTTTTAGTAGGACAGCTATAAAAGGACCCCTTTCCCAAATTTGTATCTTAATATTTGATATTTTACTCTGTACAGATGACTGCATTTTGAATGTGAAGTTAAAGTTTTGGAAAGTGGTGTCATCACAGACATTTAGTTGTATGCACATCACATACATTCCACTGTCAGGAGAATCTTTTGAGTATTGTCTGCATTATGAGTTTCCATCATTGCATACGATAGTTTGAAATGACTAGACAAGTGTATTTTAGAATTTTACTTCTGTGTAAGTATTTAGCACAGAGATTCAGAACCCCTAATCACCAGGTGGGAAAAGATAATATAAACCTTGATTTTGAGAAAAAGCTAATGTTCCTTAGATTGATTCTATTTTTGTATCTAAAGCAAGACATCTGGTTGATAATGATTTTAGGCTGTATATCTAATATGCAACGAACTTCTACATTGTTTGTGATGTGTTAGCAGAAAATGAGTCTATATGGTCCTTAAATTATACTAAAATGCACCTGAACTATTTGGGGACTCAAGTTATCTGAGCTGTTGAATTATCATTATGTTGCTGATATTTGGTAACCATGGCCATTTATTTGAAAACCAAACTCAAGAGTGTTTGGAGATGCTTGGGAGAATTTTGCAACTAACAGCAGAGCCACCACGTGGCAAAAGTTGTGATTCAAAAATTAAACTGAAAATTCTATGTGTGATTTTAAAATTTGCAACATTTTAAATAATAAAGTTACAATATTAGTTTAATTTTTGAGAGAAAAGGCTATTGAGTGCTTCATGAAAATAAGACTTTTCCTCTGCTATTAGGTTGCTAATTCATTTCTCTAGTTAAAGAGTATTTATTATGTTCTCCAACTTTCATTGGTGCTGTTGATACAATTGTGACTAAGATACGTGCTTTCCATGTATTCTGGTTGAGGAGATATTAATAAAAAACAAAACAAAACAGAACCACAGGTCCACAGTATGGTGTTAGCTAGTTTTAGGAAGGAAAAGGTATTTGCAGTTTTTCAGGAATCATCTCTTCTCTCTGGAGTAATTATAGTTGAGAGAAATTCACATGACTCTATCCCTTGTGAGATAATCATCTTTTGTGTTTTTAACTAGTCCCAAATCAAATCAGTATATCTCTTTAAAAGCACACTCATGTTACAGTTGACACTAGAACTTGTTGAGAGGAAAGGTTCTCCAAGTCTCTAGGCATCAATTGGATTTCTTAGTATACAGTATGGAATGAATGCACACTCACTATGGTTAGGTCCTACAGGTTCCCCGACCCCATTCAAATGCCATCTGGAATGAACTCTTTTGGGTCACTCAGATTGCCTTCTCACCTTGTTCCAAATTGGACTTTCTATTTATATTTTCTAACTTGTCATGTCAATTCACAGAGCTCAGGTAAAGTTAATTGTGTCTATTAGCTTATGATAAAGACTGTAGATGAACTATCAGATGAAGGAAGAGAACAGGTTTTAGAAAGCTCTAAGTAATTATTGTCCTGTAGAATTTGGAGATGTGCTATTTTCTTGGCACATGGATATTTTTACTAATTTAGAATTTCTTCCCCTTGTTTTACTTTAATTTTTAAGGAAACAAGATAGGAATTATAGATTACTTAACCTCCAGCTATCCTCTCCTAAAGGATGTGATTGGAGGTGACATTTTGAAGCTTCTGGTCACAGTTTGATTTCTTTTTTTTTTTTTTTTTGGATGCTTGGCCTTTGTCTTGCAGATGTCTAGGAGCTGACCAAGAGTTATCACACTGGAAAACAATGTTCTCAGAACCTGTATTACTCAGAAAATTATAGGGATTTGGGGTACTCTTTGTTAGAAGTCAGAGGCAGAATACCTGTCATTATGTCACAGTTACCAGTACTTTATGGTGGCTTCAGGGTTTCACTGCTTCCTCTTCAACATACTAGACCAAGGGCGGGCATCCTCTCTGACAAGGATTGTAGCACAGTTGGAAATTCAAACACCATATTGATGAATAAAATATCTACCACAATGAAAGCAATCAAATGATAAAAACATAATCCATAAAATAATTTGACCTTCTCAGATACTATTTTGTGGTCATAGTACCAGAAACATTTTCTCCACTGGAGTTGACCCCAGTTCCTCAAAAGCTGTTGAAGGCCTGTCAGTCATATCTAATTCCAATTCTCCAATGGGAGATTTACACATAAGATCCCAGCCCTGTACTTCTTACTTCACTTTGATTGATTTTCTTTGACTCTGTTTCCAATGCCATGGTGGTCTAGTTCTTTTTTTGGACTGTTTCCTACTTACAATCAAATGAATCCTACTATATTAGCTGATAATGGCTATAGCATTCACTTTCTCAGGGTTCTTCAAATTTAATAGGTAGATTAAAAATGGAGAACATTAAGGAATAATATTTATTCAAAGAGAGATGAATTATGTGCACATAGTTTAAACAGCAAATGAAAAAGGCTTCTATTGTAAACATCCATCTTGGCCCATCTTCCTACTTCTTCCCCAATTATTCTCTCCAGAGGCAATTACTTTACTTTAACTACTATTTATGTCCCATTGAATATTTTTGGATTTTACTGATATTTCAACACCATGCTAATACAATCAAGGACTTAGTATATGGTTCCTACTTCCTGTGATAATATTGAAAATAAGTACAATGCTGACTTGATTGGCAACCTATAGCTTATGAAGGCTTTAGACAGCCTTGTGGAGAATTAAGAGTAATGTTAGATAGTTTTCCTTCTTGTTTACTTTTAAGGAAATGTTTATTAGGAATCATTCCTGTTTTTCTTCACTGTTTTAAATTTGTATAATTTTGCCTGCAAACGGTGATACTTGTCTGTCCTAGTGTGTTAACAGATCTGTCAAGCTGTGACATTTCCAATCACTGAAGCAGTTGAAAAACCCCTTACATCTTGTTATACTATATTACTCTGCTCTAGCAGCCAGTCACATTGCACACCAAGTGCTGGATTGACTGCTCTCCAGTATGGGATTCTTATTCATGTATTCCGTGAATCTTTTTGCTTTGTTTTCTACACAATGTATTAAAACATCTTGTTACAGTGACTCCTAAGAAAGGATGAGTATGGAATGAAGAGGTCATATTTGAGGCTCCTGTTTGTTTTGGACCACCTCTACCTATGGATAGGTTCTTGCACATACACACACTGTAAACTGGTTTCTTTCAGAATCTTCCACCCAAGGTTCTGTTGTGGCTGGCTATATGACTGATGTGAAGCAGACACTCTAGAATTCTGTCTTTTGAAATGATAATTTGTTATTTTCTCTCTGGATGCTTTTATTCTTTACTTTCCCATGTATTTGGAAGTCATACTACTTATTTTGGGTCTTTATTCATTCACTATGTATTACTTGTTGAACCATTTAGGTCTAGGGAATTGTGTCTCCTTAGCTCTGTGATAACTTCTTGTGTTAAAAAATTATTTTATGTATGTGAATATTTTCCATGTATTTATGCCTGTGCATCCTGTGCATGCCTGGTGCTTGAGAAGGCCAGAAGAGGGCATCAGGTCTCCTGGAACTGGAGTTAGAGAAGTTTTGACAAGCCATCTTTTCAGCCCCTTGTTCTGGTGTGTGTGTGTGTAAATATATTTTCCCTATTTTCTTCATTCTCTCTGGAATTATTTTGGACATATTTTAGGCTTTTTGGATTGATACTTTGTTTTTTCTTTCCTCTTTTCATCTCACCTTTTTATGTTTTAGGGTACTCTCTCAGCTCTATGCTATGATCATTTATATATTTATTAAAAGCCTAGACAAAACTAAATGTCAATTCCACATGTACTGATACTGCTATGCTGGGGATTACTGTAATGGCATGGGTATAACTTCTAAATCCTGCACATTTAGAATTTTCACTATGTGGCTTCTGTACAAAATGTTTGTTCATGCCTGAACACAGAACCCAGCTTTGAATATTTATTAGCATCACAAGGTCTTCTTTGGTTCTTTTGACTTTCTTCATTTGATACTCTAGATTTCTATCAGAGACAATGCCTTTTCTTATTCTGAGGGCATTATTTGAAATTTTTTGTTGGATATTTCAGGTTAAAATTTCTCTTTCTTCTGATGTAATTTGTCAGTTTATTCCATGTTGGAGACTTTTAAAAAACCATTAGCTTATTGTGTCTTCATTAATTTGATTAGTGAGTCAGACTGTGAAGGCTGATGGAAAGTTTCTCCTGTGCAGGCAAGGATTAGGCTGTGGATTTTTTTTTCCTGGAGAAAAATTCTAGATGCATGTGTATATGTGTTTATTTCTTTTAATTTCTTTTTTTGCATTTACTCCCTCCCAAACTTAAGGCCTCCCCCCTTAACCTTTGCTGTTTCATATACATATAAATACCCTGCTGAATTAGTGGTGCCTGCCTGCATGCCCACATAGAACTGGATAACCAGGGGGCTCTTCCCAGGGGAGGGCGCACTTTCTCTCTTCTAGCAGTTGTGGAATGTAGCTCTTCACCTAGAGATGGGGCGCTGACATTTTTCCACCTGCATCAGCAGGTCACCTGTGCTGGGATTGTTCATGTCTCATTTAGACAGCCAGCTGCGAGTTTGAGATCTCATATCTACAGGTTCCTTGTCATTCTAAGTGACTGATTTTTTTAAATTTTGTTTATTTTTCACATATCAATCCCAGTCACCTTTCCCTCCTTCCCTTTTCCCTGATTCCCTCCCTCTTTCCCTCTCTCCCCCTCCTCACATGTATCCCGACCCCCCCCCCCCACTCCACATATAGGCTGATGCCATCCTGGAGGGGACATCTATATCTGTCAAGTCATTTGAAGTAGGGACTAGGACTTTTCTCCTGCCTCTGGGTTAAGGGAGTATCCCTCCATGGTGGATGTGCCACCAAAGTCCTTTTGTGCACCAGGGATACATCCTGCTTCCACTTATCTCAGGTCCCTTAGACTGCTAAGTCCTTCTAACTGAGACCCATGTTCAGGGGGGCCTGAGTCAGTCTCATGCTGGCTTCCCAGCTATCAGTCTGGGGACCCTTTAACTCCTCCTTGTTCAGGTCAGCTGTCTCTATGTGTTTTGGCAACCTGGTCTTGTCCTCTCTCTCTGCATCTGGATTCTAGTTCTGCTCAGTGTTTAGTTGTGGGTGTTTGCTTCTTTTTCCAACAGGTACTAGATGAGGGATCCATGATAGTGGATAAGTTAGTCGTTGATCTCATTATCGGGGAAGGGCATTCATGGTAGCCTTTCCACTGTTGCTCAAAATGTTACTTGGAGTCAGTCTTGTAGGTATCTGGATGTTTGTTTAGGTTCAGTTTTCTCTTCAGTCCTATAATGGGTCCCTCTTTTATGATCTCTCTCTCTCTCTGTCTGTCTCTCCCTTTTCCTCTCTTTTCTGTCTTCTATTCTTCCCCTGACTCAATCTTACTAGTCTCACATGCTTTCCTCTCCTCCCCCTTCTCTTACTCCTAGTTCCCTCTCCACTAACTGCCCCATCCACCCACTTCCCATGTGATCTGGAGAACTTATCCCTTCCCCCTTCTGTGACGGACCTTATATGAATGAATCTCTTAGAACCTACCTTGTATCCTAGTTCCTCTGACGATGTGAATTATAGGCTGGTGCTCCTTTGCTCTAGGTCTAAAATCCATATATGAGTGAGTAAATACCATGTTCCTGTTTTTGTGACTGGGTTACCTCATTCAGGATGGTTTCTTCAAGTTCCATCCACTTGCCTGCAATTTCAAGATTCCATTGATTTTCTCCACAGAGTAGTATTCCATTGTGTAGATATGCCGCATTTTCTTTATCCATTCTTCAGTTGAGGGACATCTAGGTTTCTTGCAAGTTCTTACTATTGTAAATAATGCTGCTGTGAACATAGTTGAGCAGATGTCTTTGTTGCATGGATGTGGATCATTTGGGTATATGCCTAAGAGGGGAATTGCCGGGTCCTGTGGTAAACTAATTAACATTTTCCTGAGGAACTGCCATACTGATCTCCAAAATGGCTGTATGAGTTTGCACTCCCACTAGCAGTGGAGGGGTGTTCCCATTTCTCCACATCCTCTCCAACATGAGTCATCATTGGTGTTTCTAATTTTAGCCATTCTGGCAGGAGTAAGATGGTATCTCAAAGTTGATTTGATTTGCATTTCCCTGATATCTAAGGATGTGGAGCACTTTCTTAAGTGTCTTTCAGCCTTTTTGATTTCCTCTACTGAGAATTCTTTCTTCAGTTCTGTACCCCATTTTTAAAAATAGGGTTATTTGGTATTTTGGTGACTAGTTTCTTGAGTTCTTTGTATATTTTGGAGATCAGACCTCTGTCAGTTGTAGGATTGGTGAAGTTCTTTTCCCAGTCTGTGGGCTGCCATTTGGTCTTGTCAACTGTGTCCTTTGCCTTACAGAAGCTTCTCAGTTTTGGGGGGGGGCCATTTATTTATTGTTGATCTCAGTGTCTGCTACTGGAGTTATGTTCAGGAAGTGGTCTCCTGTACCAATTTGTTCAAGGGTACCTCTCAGTACCCTTGCTTTAGATTTGTTGTTGGCATTTGTCCTGCTTTACCCTTGGGTTCTGGTGGGATTATCTATTGCCTATGTCTTTGTGAGCATAGTTAACTTCCTTGGGTTGGAGTTTTCCTTCCAGAATTTTCTGTAGTGCTGGAGTGGTAGATATGTATTGTGAAAATCTGGCTTTGTCATTAAATATCTTGTTTTCTTCGTCTATAGTAATTGAGAGTTTTGCTGGGTATAGTAGCCTGGGCTGTCATCATGGACTCTTAGTACTTGTAGAACATCTGTCCAGGACCTTCTGGCCTTGAGAGTTTCCATGGAGTAGTCAGGTGTACTTTTAATAGGTCTGCCTTTATATATGTCCTGGCCTTTTGCTGCTCTTAATATTCTTTCTCTATTCTGTATGTTAGGTGTTTTGATTATCATGTGTTCAGGGATCTTTTTCCTTTGGTCCAGTCTATTTGGTGTTCAGTATGCTTCTTGTACTTTCATGGGCATGTCCTTCTTCAGATTGGGGAAGTTTTCCTCAGTCATTTGGTTGAATATATTTTCTGCTCCTTTGAGGTGGGTTTGTTTTCTTTGGTTGATGAACCTATTTCCTCTAGTTTATCTTCTGTGCCTGAGATTCTCTCTTACAGCTCTTATGTTTGTTAGTTATGCTTGTGTATGTAGCTCCCATTCATTTGCCCGGTCTTTCTATTTCCAGCATTCCTTCCGTTTGTGTTTTTTTATTGTCTCTATTTCAGTTTCCAAGTCTTAAACCATTTCCTTTACGTGTTTGTTTTTTCTTTGCTTTCTGTACTTTCTTTAAGAAATTTGTTCAATCTTCCAGTTTTTTTTTTGTTTGTTTTTTCTTCCATTTGTTAAAGGGATTTTCTCACATCCTCTTTGAGGGCCTCTATCATTTTTATGATGATAATTTTTAAGTCATTCTCTTCTGCTTCATCTGCTTTGGGGTGTTGAGGTTAGTTGATGTAGAGTCCCTAGATCTTGGTGGTGTTATGCTTGTCTTTCTATTGTTGGGTGTTTTCTTATATTGCTGTCTTCCCATCGCTTCTTCCAGTAGGTGTAGGAGGGGTCTCTCTCTCTTTCTCTCTCTCTCTCTCTCTGTTACTCCCCAGGTGGGCTCAGGTGGGTCAGAAGTTCGATGTTGTAGCTCTGGGTGGTGTAAGCTCTCTATGATGTCTCTCTTCAGGCAGGGGCCTGCCGATGGGTGTTAAAGATCTGACTCTAGCAGCAGATAGCAATGGGGTCAAATATCCTGAAGGCTGGGACTCAAGATGTTCTGTGTGCTGATAGGTGGATCTAGCCTGGGCCTGGCACTCTCTAGCTGAGGCCTGGCAATGGGGGTCAAAGGCAATGGGGGTAGAAGACTAGGCTGAGATCAGGATGTTTCAGGGCTGATAGGGGAATCTAGCTGGGGCCTGGCACTCTCCAGCTGAGGCCTCTTAAGCAGAAGCAGGGTGATGTGGGTCAAGAATCTAGCAGCAGGGACGCATGATGGCTAGATGGTGGGGATAGGAGGATCTCTGGGAGGGGCCTGGTACTCAGGTAAAGGACTGGCAGTGGGTGTCAGAGACTAGGCAGGTGTGGATTCCGGGTGGTCCAGCATATATAGGCAGGTCTACTGTGCTCTGAACAGCTCCAGGAAGTTCCCGGAAGGTGGCCAGATTCATGTGTTTATTCTATGAGAGCCAATCACTAATCTCCTTCATGGAAGGTCTGGACCTGCTACCAGTGTTCTTCACACAAGATCAGGGAATGATACTAAGGACATTTACCCTGTTTGAATCCTCAACCTCCCTATAGGGTTCCCATTTCTCTTCGGCTTAGCTTCCTAGCTTGAAGTTAACAGGAAATCAACTCTGTCTTGTTAGAAAGTGTAGGTAGGTTTGGAAGGACAAAAGGGAAGGGACTACTGGTGTAATTATACTATAATCTCAAAAATAAAGACCCCATAAAATTCACAAAAAGAGAATAGGTTTTGGTTGCTTGAGATTAATACAGAAATATAGAAGTTACCTCTGTTCATGAAAGCTTTAAGTCATTTCTCATATTTTTGGTGACTTCCCTCTGGTATCCATCGGGCTTGTCTCACTCTTACCCTGTGAAGGGTCATTCTTTGCTAACTGTGCAGATTCCTCTATCACAAACTCTGTGCTTTCTCATAGAAACAGTTTATCCATTTTTCCCCTCTGTATTTCCTCTGTGTTCAATACTGCATGAGTTTAGAGTTTGAAGTGAAAATTAAATGGGCAGTTTTCCATGTATAGGGTAAGGATTTTATTGGCAGATGTCATTCATGGTAAGCATGAGGGAGTGGACAAAGAAATGGGAAAAACTGTTCTGTAGAGTAGAACTGCAGCTCATGAAGGAGATGGGGGATCAAGATTTCTGTGGATGAGGAAACTGCTGTCCTCCATTGCTATCCTCTTTATACTCTGCCAGTGGAAACTGGCCTTTAAAAGGCCTCTGACTATGCATACACACTCTCTATAACCTCTAAAACAAAAGAACCCTGGATACATGTTTCTTATCAAAACAGCTTGTTTGGCTGTTCACTTGCTTATCTTTTCTTCTTCTGTGGGTTGTAGTTAAAACACACCCTCTGCCATTTGTTCAATTATTTGTCAACTTTAAGTACCATTGTGGGTTTTGTCTGACATCCTCCTCTTAGCCTTCAGAACAGTCATTCGTGATGGGAATATGTTTCTATTATTGGTTAATGAATGAAGCCCTATTGGCCAATAGGAAAATAAGATAGGCAGGACTAGGAGACAAGAAGGATTCCGGGAAACATAGGAGAATCATGTTGTGATCTCAGGAATAAAGGATATGAGTCTGGTCTTCTCAGTAAAATAAGACCATGTAAAAATACATATATTAGTGATTATGGAGACAGAACTATCTAATAAGAAATGCTAGTAACCAGCCAACAGTTTATAACAAATACAGTGTCTCTGTGCTTTATTTTGGGACTTATGTGGCAGTGGAACCAGACTGGAGGGAAAGTGCTCATAACACATTCATTTCTAGAGATGGGACTAAATTGTGCTTATCATTTGAGATGAAAGTACTATGTAGATGCCTGAAAACAGTCATAATCAAAAGACTCAAAACTGACTTTTAATCCAGTAGATGAGGACAAAGAACACACAATTAAATCCTTTAGAATGCACAAAAAGAGGTTAAAAAAAAGTGTGGTTAAAAAAAATATAAAAGAAGACGACTGAAGTATTTGCAGATATATTCTCTATTTTTATCAACACAGATAATACAAAAATATAGTGAAACAGGTAAAATATAAAAATACACAGCATGTTGTCATTATGCAAACTTTTAGTACATTAAAAAAGTCTTTATTTCATTTGTGTATATCTAGATATTATTAGCATGTGCATCAGAGGATAATAGTCACTTCTAGGAGGCACAGATGTCATGGGGTGACTGTAGGTAGGGGTGAAGTGGACTTTAATAGTATTTAGTTTAATCTTAAAGATAAAACATTGTAAGGAGGATGAGTAAGAACAGTTGTGACATAAATTTCAAAGTGCCATACAAAATCCATTGCTTTGCACAATAACTTGAAGACTAATAAAAAACAATAGAAGCAAATACAAAAAAATGCTAGAAGAAAATGTGTCCTAACATATCCTTTTTGTGTTACAGCTTAGTTGTAGGAATTAAGTATACTCAAAGAGAATAGGATTTTTCAAGTCATCATGCCCATGTAAGCTATGCTTCTTTTTAATTTTATGCTGTATATATCAACTATTGAAAACTTAACTTTTTTTGAGATAGGGTTTCTCTGTGTAGCTTTGGAGCCTGTCTTGGAATTAATTAGCTCTTGTAGATCAGGCTAGTCTTGAACTCAAAGGGATCTGCCTGCCTCTGCCTCCCAACTGCTGGAATGAAAGGCATACGCCAGCCACCACCACCTGTCTGAAAACTTAAATATTTTTAATATTTATAATATATTTTATTAGTCTAAACTAATACCTTCCTCAAAAAGATGTGTGTGGTTTTCCAATGAAATAAACAGAATTTTATGTAAACATTTTCTAAAAAAAAAACTCACTTAATTGAAATCTGCATTTCTTTACTTTTTTGCATTAGAATTTTGCTTCAGATTATCAGTAATAATTTAGCATGATTTTTTTTCAAGTAGAAAATATTTAACTTGGGTTGTTTAAAATGTATATTTGTGACTACTCAAACGTTAGAAAACAACTTTGCTACACATGCGATAGTGACACTGGCAGACTCTATGCATGTCTGTGTTTGTATGTGCGTGCATGCTTATATCTCTTAGAAACAGAGTTGAGAATGGCATTCATAGGCTTATATATTTTAATGCCTGACACACATTTTTTGGAACTGTTTGGGAAGGATTAGAAGATTGGAGGTGGTTTGTCACTGAGAGTGGGCTTTGCGGTTTCAAAAGCCTACCCTTTCTCAGTCATTAATACCTCATGGTTGTGTTTCAAGATGTGAACTCTTTCAATTGTTCAAACACCATGCCTGCCCACCTGCCTGCCTGCTGATAGTCATGAACTCTAACCCTTTAAAACTGCGAGCCCCAAAGAAATAACTTGTTTTGTAAGTTGCTTTGGTCATGGTATCTTATGACAGCAATAGAACACCGACTAGGACAGCAAGCAAATTTAATTTTGCCTTGTGTACATTCACATTCAAAGCCTGTAACAGGCATTGCATAGCAATTTAAGTTGTTTCTTCTATTCATTGGCAGTGCTGAAACCATGCTTTCTCTAAAAGACAACAACTTGCATCCATTCTATACACTTCCTCTTTGTGTATAGATCAGAAGACTACATGGTATATGCAATTTCATGCTTGTTGCTTTTCATCTGAAACTTTCTAGACCTCTGCCTAAAGAAAGCCAAGCAATTAAACATGTTCTCACATGCTCAGGCCATTAGTCCTGATCCTTAAGCTTTGTGTATTTTCCATGGCTACTTCTAAAAAACTCAAGAGGTTTTTATGTAATTTCAAGTAGCTTACAAGCTTTGCAAGTCAAACTTGGAAAATACTTAGTAATGTCAAGTAATAGTGATTTAAAGGCTTAAGAGACTTACAGAATTGTTAAGGATTTTGAGATTATTTTATCCAAGCCACCCTTCACAAGACCATACACAGAATCACAAAGAGAAGCAGCAAATGCCCTACTCAAATATGTGATGAAGGTAGGAACTTTGACCTTTTGCTATCACTCTGTTTCTTATAAACATTCTCTGCCCCTCAAAGGGAACCTTTTCCCATGAAAAACAATAATAGAAATTACATGTAATTTCCATTCTCTGCTTATAAAGATTTACTCACACAACTAGAACCTAAAAATGTTTTTATTAAACAAAAAGGAGATAATTCTTCAACTAAATTTTTGTTTATGTTCCTTTCCATTATAATGGTAGTATACACTTATAAAGAATGCAGCAACCATGGTATCGCCATCTAGAGGTAATCCCCATTAGTATTTCGGCAACTTGACAAAATGATCATCAACTTATATTTAATATGTCATATTCCTTACATTGAGCAAAATAGCAATGACTTTGCAATTTTGTGGTGTTTTTACATGGGAAGTGTAGGGACAAGATAATTATTCAAGGCCATTTCTTTTCTTCTACTCTGTACACATGTTATTACTTCCAGTGGCCCAAGTGAGCTTTTATTAGACACCTTAGTATATTTGTAAACTTTTAAAAATAAGTAAGGCCTGGGGATGTAATTCATTGGTAGAGCACTTGCCCAGCATATGTGGACCTTGAGCATGGTCTTCATCACTGAAAACAAATAAACACAAACAAAAATCCAAACAAACCCAGGTAAATAAATAAATGAATAAATAAAAATACAATGTAGACATAAAATACACAAAAGTATTCTAGTAATACAGGATGAGGAAGTCCAGATGCAGAGCAAGCTGGAAGAAGTCTGCTTGTGACCTAGCCCCTGTTTGTCTGCTTTGTGCCACTTATATTCTGAATACTAGGGAGGCAGTTACAGGAAAAACACAAATCTATTCTCATAGTCTGCCCTTGTCAATGTTCTGTTGCTGTGAAGAGATACCATAACCACAGAAAATCATATATATATATATATATATATATACACATTAGATTGGGGTTTGCTTATACTTTCAGAGGTTTAGTCCATTGTCATCTTGGTGGGAAGCATGGGAGCACTCAGCATTCAGGCAGACATGGTGCTGAAGAAGTAGCTGAGAGCTCTACATCTGGATCTGCAGGGCACAGGAAGTAAGAGAGACCCTGGGCCTAGCTTTGGCTTTTTGAAACCTCAAAGCCCACTTCCAGTGGCATATTTCCTCCAGCAAGATCATTCCTACACCCACAAAGCTCCTCATCCTATTCCCTCCCAAATGGTGCAACTCCTTTATGACTAAGCATTCAGACATAGGAGCTTATGCTGGCCATTCTTATTCAAGCCACAACATAGTCTGCATAATATAGTGTGGCATGCTGACAAGGAACTTGATACAGTGTTTCTATTGAGTGTTATCATGAACAAAATCACAGGAAACATTGTGACTTCACAGAAATGGTATTATCCTGATACAATTTATAAGCCTAAGAAATATTCATTAGCAGAGAGGCAATTTCTGACCAAAACAAGTAGTTATAAAAATGAGTGATACTACATATAAAAACCTAAAATATCCTCAATCATTTCATGACTTCTCAGTAGAGAGAGTTAAGTTATTAACCTTGACTAACATTCATTCAGTATGACCAGAACCTGTTACTGAGCAGTTATTGGTTATCAGAAATTGAAAAAATAAGCAATAATTATTACTGTCTTCAATCCTGCAGTTCAAGGTGGCTTTAGGAGTGCATGCCATCCCTTTAGTCTGAACATTTGTTAAAATAGATGAAGTACAATGTTGACAGTTCAGATAAGATCCTTGTCCACATGAACTGTAACTTGACCAAGACAAATGTAGACCTCTTTTCAGAAATAAATGTCTGACAGCTTGTATATTACAGGGAACTGAACATGAAGTCACACTGTCCCCGCAGAGGCTTGAGCTAGAAAGTAAGGCCTGTAAAGACACTGTGAGGTATGGGATACAAAAAAGGAAAAGCTTTTATCTCATAATGCAGAAATCAATGTGGAGTCCTAACCCACTCCTTGGCTCTTTCCCATGGAAAAATCAGGTGTCACACCCACTCATACAATGCCACCTGGCATGTGGCATGAATGCACTTCATTTAGATTATTCAGTATCAGATGCAACATCAGGCCATCAAATAGTTTATGGTCAAGGCTTTCAAGCAAATGATGCCTGAGATCAAGCCAAGATAATGTCTTCCAGAGTATTAACATGACTGCTGTGCAAGATGTCTTTCTTTCTTTCTTTCTTTCTTTCTTTCTTTCTTTCTTTCTTTCCTTCCTTCCTTTCTCCCTCCCTCCCTCCCTCCCTTCCTATCTTTCTTTCTTTCTGTCTTTTTTTAATTTTTTAAAATTTATTTTATATAACAAAGTCCATTTAAATGAAAACAAACATTTATAGACAATATTTGGGAATTTGGGCATTGTTCTTTCCAAACTACTTCCTGCTGGTAAGGGGCGCTGTCATGGGGGATTCGAAAAAGATTCAAAAATCCTGGCTGTAGTCTAAAAGGTTGCTTTGTCCAGCTGTATTGAATGTAGGATCACCTCGTACTCTGTTTCAGGCGGTCTGGCTTGATCAAACCACATTAGTCTGCAAGGAATCCACATCTTTTCATTTTCTGTGGAAACAAAAATAGAAATCCTTTTCCCCAGTAATTTGTCTTTGAACTTAAATTTTGGAGTCAAAGCATTTTTTTATTTATTTTTAATTTATTATTTTGCATGTCAAATCCAGTTCCCTCTCCCTCCCCTCTCTCCTTCCCTCCCTCCCTCCTTCCCTCCCTTTTACCCTCTCTGCCCTCTCACATGCATTCTAACCACCCTCCCCCTCCCATCCCCCACACCAATTCCATATGTAGGGGAATGCCATCCAGTTGGGGTTATTTAGATCTGGCAGGTCATGTCAAGTAGGGACTAGGGCTTCTCTCCTGTCTCTAGATTAAGGCAGTTATCCCTCCATGGGGGATGTGTTTGCAAGGTCCTTTTGTGCACCAGGGATACATCCTGGCTGCACTGTCTGAGGTCCCTTAGACTGCTCAGTCCTTCTGGCTGAGACCCATATTCAGGGAGTCCATGCTGGACTCCCAGCTATCAGTCTGGGGCACCGTTAGCTCCTCTTTGTTCAGGTAAGCTGTCTGTATGTGCCTGGTCTTGTCCTCTCCATCTGCATCTGGGGTCTAGTTGGACTCAGTGTTTATGTATGGGTGTTTGATCCTGTTTCCAACAGGCATTAGTTGAGGGCTCCATGGATAAGTTAGTTGTTGATCTCACTCTCCGCGAAGGGCATTTATGATAGCCTTTGCACAGAAGCTCAAATTGTTCTCTTGTAGTTATCTTCAAACCAATATTGGTTCCCTCTTTTATGTTCTCTCTCTCTCTGTCTCTGTCTCTCTCTCTTTCCTGTCTTCTATTCCTAACCAGGCTCAATCTTCCTTGTTGCACATGTTTTCCTTTCCTCCCCCTCGTTTTCTCCTACTTCTCTCTCCATTTGCTGCTCCCCCCACTTCCCCTGAGCTCTGGGAGACTTGTCTCTTCCCAGTTCTGTGAGGGACTTTATATGAATCTCTTAGAATATACATTGTGTCCTAGTTCCTCTGGTGGTATGAATTATATGCTGGTGATCCTTTGCTCTAGGTCTAAAATCCATATATGAGTGAGTACATACTGTGTTCCTCTTTTTGTGACTGGGTTACCTCATTCAGGATGGTTTCTTCAAGTGCCAGCGAATTTCAAGATACCATTATTTTTTTCTGCAGAGTAGTATTCCATTGTGTAGATGTGCCACATCTTCATTAACCATTCTTCAATTGAGGGGCATCTAGGTTGCTTCCAGGTTCTTGCTATTACAAATAGTGCTGCTTTGAACATGGTTGAACAGATGTCTTTGTTGCATGGATGTGAATCCTTTGGGTATATGCCTAAGAGGGGGATTGCTGGGTGCTGTGGTAAACTAATTCCCATTTTCCTGAGGAACCGTCATACTGATCTCCAAAATGGCTGTATGAGTTTGCACTCCCACCAGCAGTGGAGGAGTGTTCCCCTTCCCCACATCCTCTCCAACATGAGTCATCATTGGTGTTTCTAATTTTAGTCATTCTAGAAGGAGTAAGATGGTATCTCAAAGTTGTTTTGATTTGCATTTCCCTGATAGCTAAGGATGTGGAACATTTTCTTAAGAGTCTTTCACCCTTTTTGATTTCCTCTATTGAGATTTCTTTCTTCAGTTCTGTACCCCATTTTTTTAATAGGGTTATTTGGTGTTTTGGTGACTAGTGTCTTGAGTTCTTTGTATATTTTGGAGATCAGCCCTTTGTCGGATATAGGATTGGTGAAAATCTTTTCCCAGTCTGTGGGCTGCCTTTTGCTATTGTCCACTGTGTCCTTTGCCTTACAGAAGCTTCTAAGTTTGAAGAGGTCCTATTAGTTAATTGTTTTTCTTAGTGTTTGTGCCCCTGGAGTTATATTCGTAATTGTCCTTCTATACTCATGGATGACTTTGAAGTAAATCTCAGATCTCACAGAGGTAACTATATGCACCTCTTAAAGATATGAACAGTTTGAGAACTATATTGTTTGGGTTGGGAAGACAGCTCACTGGACAAAGAACTTTCTATATAGCGAAAGGACCCATATTAAGATCCCCAGCATTCACATATAAGGCAGATGTGACAGTTCATTTGTAATCTCAGAGTTGAATTGGCAGAGACAGGTTTTTCTCTCAGGCTCCAGGTTTAGCAAGAGACCCTCCTGCATTACTAAAGTAAAGAAAGATTGAAGAAAATTCTTGATGTTAACCTCTGGCCTGCACAATGTGCGCGCACGCACGCGCGCGCGTGCGCACACACACACACACACACACACACACACACACACACACACACACACGGTACAAGCATGTACATGAAGGAAAGAAAAATAACAAATATATTTCTAAAGTGCTGTCATCCTACTTTCAAAGGTTAGAAAATTCTCATGATCTAAAGTCAAATATTTGTAAAAATCAAATTCAACATGTACACATAGGCACACAGAGATATACATATGAACACATAATCCTTTTTATTTAAAAATAAAAAACAAATCAAGATTCTCAGATTGTATTTGTTTAATGTATACCCATATTCTTTCTCTCTTGCCTCTTTTTCTGTCTTATACTTTATTTTGTGTTAGGACATTTTCATGTTAGGGAATCTGTGTGATTAACATTTTCCAACTTAATGGACACATCTGATTTGATGACCCACATTTTTATCTATTCTTCAGGTTTCATCAATATTAATGCTTGACTCTTGAATTATTGAGGTAGCCAAAGTGTTGTATTGCCATATATAGCGTATATGGGATAATATTTCTAAAGTATTATATGTCTAATAATATAATAGAAGCAATAATACACACATGCACACACACACACATATATATATATATATATATATATATATATGTACACACACACACACACACACACACACACACAGAGTAACCACTAAGAGTTTTAAGCCATTCCTTCTGACCAACATGAAAACTGTGAGAACTAGTGCAGAGTTTGTTCTGAAGAAGCAAGACAAACTGAAACTGAGGTGGGATCTACTTTGGGGGTGTGGTCATATACATATTTTAAATAGGCCATTTCCACTATTTTTTCTTCTATAGCTATTATAGATTGTTCTTATATGGTATACAAATACAGTCCCTTAATGTTCCACCTTCAATTTTATTCTGAAGCTTTGTATTTTTCAGTATTTCCTTTATTATGCTGATCAGTTTCTAATCCAGTAATTGAAAAGCCCACTTTACATACACAAAGTGTAATATTTACAAAATCTTGTTTCCTTTGAAACACAAAAAGCAAAAGCTTCTGAATCTTACATATTTATTTTGTTGAGAGTATTGTATTTCAGAAAATCTGCATGAAGATAAGAAGTGAACTCCAAGTGACAGATCTAGGGAATTATGAATGTTTTAATTGAATTATGAGTGCACATGCATACAAACAGAATAACTAGTTTTCAATTACTCTATAAGTATCATATACTAATTTTTTACTCTTATTGTTTCCTCTTTGTTGGTTTATTATGTGAAAATGCTTTGGATTGGACTCCCCACTATAAAGCACTGTCCAGGATTTACAAATGTTGAACACCCACTGTTTTTCCCAGAGCATTGTGTGAAATGGATACATCTGCCTGTAAGGAACTTGTCCCATTTTTTTCTGCTGGCTTCTGGCAGAGCAGCTTCTTGGACTTAGCTTGGGTTGGTGGTAACTTTTTACGGAAGGACAACACAAATCACACCAAAGTAATTTCATTCATTCGCAGAAGGATCCAATATGCATCGAGTTGTGTGTGGTGTGTTTTCTTGCTTTTGTTTACACTTGGCCTCTGAATGGAACATCCTAATTTTCTAGTTTTGCCCTAGAAATCTTCCTTCCCTTGGCCTTATTGTCATGAGACAACATCAGCCAGTAGAGAGGACAAGACACTATCTTTGATCTGTGAGCATAGGGTGGGTGGGACTTTTCTTTCTCATAGTGCTCCTTTATAATTCTATGTAGTTGGTTTCCTCTTTTTTAATTCTGTTACTTGCAATAGCAAGTTGTCCATCTCCTCTAGAAACATTTATGTCATAATGATTTTAAGTCTCTTTATTGATGATATCATGATTATTAGAGAGGTTGTACCTAATTATTTGAATTATTCCAAAAAAGAAAACAAAACAAACCAAACAAACAAACAAACAAAAATCAATAGAGAGTCCCAGTTAGTTGTAATTAGAAGATATCTTCTTAGTGGGGATTGCTTGTCAAACAGTGGTTAATGTAAAGACCCAGTTATTTCATGCATAGGAATAGGAGAGAGTTTATTCTGGAGCCAAGTATTAATAACCATGCCTGCAACATGAATTCAAGTTACCACAAAGGCTATGTTTCACCACAGAAGAATGTACCCTGAGATTTTTTGTTTTTGTTTTTTAGTTGCAGAAGAAAATTAAGTCATAAATCAAGGGACTTTTGAAATTCATTGGTGGAAATATCAAGCCGATGAGTTACAATAGGATATTTGAGTTGCTCTCCAATGTCATTCTTAGCCTCTGCCTTGGAAGCTGGTGGTCAGTTAATATACTCCACGAGGTTTCAGATGAGAATCATAAGATGTTAGACCATATGTGGCAGCAAACAATAGATGGGGGACTGTAGATAGCTGAAGACTGGCTGATCATGTACAACCTCGTGATTCTTCATAACCTCTCCTCATCAAAGCTTAACTCTTTGCTTCTTGAGCTAAGATACCTTATAAATCTCACCGAAAAGCAGCCATATACTAACACATCTAAGAGACAACTAAATAGGACTAAATAGAAGGTTTACAATTGAGAGAGAAAAAGCATGAGCAAGAGTTGAGAGCCATATAATTATCCTCATTCACACCATGACTGGCTCTGGAGCGATTTCCTGAGCATGGTTCCCCTTGTACTCTTAGTTCCTATCTTTCCTGAGCGCATCTGTCTATAGTATCTATTTGCTCTTCTTGGAGGGAACTGTACTGAATTTTCAGTAGTGTTTAAATCACTTAATCATATTTCTCAATTATCCCATGGTGTTAGTTATTTGAATTTCAAGCTGCAGTGTTCTTAGTGAAAGCTTACTATCTTCATTATGCATGCAGCCATGCTTTGCTTGTTAGCACACTGAAAGCTGCAGTTTAACCCTGGATGCCACTCTCTAGCTTCAAGGATATACTGGATTTTGTCATTTTGAAAATTTAGAAAGGAAGCTATTAATATTGGATTCTACTTCTTTGTTCTTTCAGAAAGAAAGCCCCCCCCAAAAAAAAAGTTCCAGGTACAATATACATGTGTTGTAGTTCTCATCTATTGCTTTATATATAAAAGCATCCTTGAATATTTTCCAGAAGAGTAGTGTGATTTGCAATATAGTTAATGAAAATTAAGCTATATTGGTTTTCTTTCTGGAAGGAAATTTCACCAAGCAATTAATTTTAAAAATCACTGTTTCATTTTCCAGTTTATTGGAAAACAAGAAACTGATGCACAATAACAATGCTCAAAGAACATGTTGCATTTTGACATTCTGCTGATTAAAGGATTCAGGTTCCCAAAGCAAATTTATTTATTTATTTTTTGTTGTTGCTGTTGCTTTTTCCTTTGTCTTTTCAGCTGCAGCTATACTTAAGGCCTTTCCTGATAAACTGTTATTACCTTTCAAATCAGACATATCAATGTCTTAAAATTACTTTAAGTTTAAGATTTCAGCTATGTTTTTTAATTGAAAGGTTTAATTGGGTTTGTTTACATGTGTATGTGGGGGGTGGTGGCTGGGTGCATGCACTCACATGTGCACAGGTCAGGGGGCAGTTTTATTTTCAGGAATTGGTTCTCTTTCATGCACTTAGCTGGTAAAAGATGCACATGACTTTTCAATTTATTGACTCCTGTCACTAAATTAAATCTTAAATTTAAAACAGATTAGAGGAGCCACAGGAATTGAATTTGGTCAGAAGTTTGGCAAACACTGAATGGGCACAATTCAAGCTTGTAGGTGCCATCTATGGCATTCCTGGGCCTAAATTAGGCCTTGATTGGAGACATTTTATAAAGTAGGAACCTGGTATTCTAATTCAGTGGCTGCACAGATGGGGGAAGTGCTTCAATACAATTCAGTGGTGGCTTGTGTCTGTATTGTCCTCAGACTGTACATTTGAGTATCATCATATGATTTTTAGCCTATCCCTCCTACCTGCTTTCTTCTGATATTTCTCTATAATAAACAGAAAGCAAACTATAAAAAAAGGTTTTTGAAAACTTAGAAGCAGCTTTGTGCATCTACCGGGGAGCTGGCTTTTTTCCTTCCTTCCTTCCTTCCTTCCTTTCTTTTTTGAGAAACACATTGACTGATGGCTCTCATAGTAAAGACAAAGTGTGACTTGCTTCACAATATGATTTTAAGTTATGATCAAAATACCCTTTGAAAATCCTGTCTTCCATTTGCAAAAGAGTTTTACTTCCTTGGAGCTCAGGCTTCCATAGTGAGAAGTACTTTATTAGAACTACCAGACCCATTTATCATGAACTTAAACTGACTCAGACCGAAATCTGAAGAAACACTCACCACAGCATTTCATTTCTTTTCTTCCTCCCTCTGTGTGTTTGAAACTGCATATTTCAACTTAGTATGAAAAATTAAAGTAAAATGTACTGTTCCCATGGTGATGGATATGATGACAATATCTCAGATTTTGTAAACAAGAAGTCAAAGCTCAATCAAAAGTATGATTCCACTGGACAAGTAACTTCCTCTACCAAGGATTTCAATAATAATAATTTCACTGACCAGGTACTGGAACAAATACGTGTCTGGATTATAGACCCACCCCTTGGGGTGGAGATGTGCTTAGGGTCTGGCAGAGGTCATCACTTCCAGAACTGAGGTGAGTGTGCTCTGAATTTCATGTCTTTACTCCTGCATAGGGTTTCCTTCTCATTTTCATCTGCATCTTGATTGTCACTTTCCCTCCAAAAACATTCTTATAGTATCCACAGTCTTTCATCAGAGGAAGAAAGGAATCCCTTGGACTTTCAGTCAGTCACAGCTCTCATCTTTGACCTCCTGTTTGGGATGTTTATTCTAATTGCATCAGCCCCAGTCCCTCATGTCCCATCCACTCTTAACATTCCCAGTCTCTCCCCCACTCATTGCACTCTTGAACTTTCATGTCAATGATCTCTTACTGCAAACCTAACAGCCAACATTTGCTCTCCACTTACCCTTCTCGAAATAGCACTTTGAGGAGTAGCACAAATCCAGTTCTTCATTCTGAACCACTCTTCCTCTTATGCCTAAGATATCACTCTGGAACCTGTGGCCCAGGAGACAGTGCAGAAGAGGGTGTGGAAAGGATGTAAGAGCCAGAGGATCAGGGAGTTTGCTGTGAGATTACATCTTCTAGTAATAACAGAAGCTACACCAAATAAAGTCTCAGCAACATGACTACCTAAACATGAACTGAACAAGGACAACAATAATAAATATGCCACAACCTTACACAAAGAATTACAAGCAAATAAGGAAATGCAAAAATGGGGGGAAATAGTTTTCTTCAGGGAAGACCAAACCAATTGGTTACCCAACACCAAATTATTAGCTCTGAAACATACATACAAGTAACACTATACAGATTATATTTAAAAATATATGCCTACATATAAGCATATATACATATGTACATGTTTCAACAATTCATGAAAATGGCATCAATTTGGAAGAGAGTAAGGAAAGGCTTATGGGTATGGAGGTAGGAAAGGAAAGGGAGAAATGATGTAATTGTATTATAATATTAGGAATAAAAGAAAAGTAATAAACTTTTAGAAAAAGAAGGAAAAGATTCCATGATCTGATTTTCTAATGGATTCATAAACTTCTTTTTTTCCCTCTAAACCTTTCTTCTTCTCCTTGTGTCATCTCTATTATTTTTCATACTTAATCTTCTTAACTGTTATCACTTTATTACATGTCACCAATGCTGCATGTCACTTGAATGTTCTCAAGTACATTTCTCTTCCAGTTGAGCTCCAAGTTCCAAATTCATTCACACATTGATCTACTGAAAACCCTACTTAACTGCCTCTGGGATGTTTTAAACCAAATATGTTCAAAAGGGATATTCTGGTTTCCAAGCCAGAACTCAGACCTTTGTTTCCCCTAGCCTTCTTGTGTCTGTAAGTGATGCCATCATGTGGTTTATTCAAACACAAATCCAGTCTTCAGTTCCTTCCCTTCATTCACTCACCCATATGTCTCATTCATCACAAAATCTGAGAATTTTACCTCAAAATTTATCTTTTATCTCAAATCTAATTTTTTTTCTTGCTACTTCTGAGAAACTATCTATTTAGAAGCCACAATAAACTTTTAAAAACTTTTAAGAACAGATATTACCATTTTGGATCATTTTTAAGTTCACAACAAAACCTGAATGGGAGAACAGTTTTTCAGTATGTAGTGTACTTGCATAGTTTCTTCTTCACCAACATCTTTCATTTGAGTAGTGCGTTTCTTACAGCCAATAGGTCTATTTTGACACATCTTTGTTTCCCAGAATTCCTAGTGTGTAGCATTTTAGTTGCTGTTGTAAATTCTGTGGGTTTTGGATAATTTACAGTGACCAAAAAACAAACAAAAGAAAGGCAAAAATCTCCATAGCCTCAATAGGCTTTGCAAGTCCATAGGTATATGTCTAGATCATCTAAGTAGACAATGCCGCCCTAAAAGTCACCACAAATCTAGTGTCTTAACAACACAAGTTTATTGTCTTACAGTTCTAAGAACAGTGACCAACATTGGTGACACTAGGTTAGAGTCAAGTAGGCAGACCTAATCTCTGCTTCACATGGTCTCTGTTTAGGTCCTCTTTTTCATTATTTGATCCTTAGAAAATGCGGAGCCTCTTCTCTTCTGTGTCTTCTCTCTTACAGTGCTAGTGGTTTACAGTCCGTAAGATGTAGGACCTGTCTTACTACATTGCTGGTGTACATGGAGCCTCTTGAAGGTTCTCTGTTCTAGTATAGCATCCACAGTTCTCCAGTAATAGAATATCTTAGTGGTCTTAAGTTATAATTTCTCTGAGCTTCTTCCTAGTTCCATCTTTCTGTGACTGTAGTATTCATTATCTTTCATCTTTAAGAAGCAACACAGTCAAAGGTAATTCAGACCCAGAAAGACAAACATGGTATGTATTCACTCATAAGTGGATATTAGATGTAAAGCAAAGGATAACCAGGTTATAAGCCACAACCCTAGAGAAGCTAGATTAAAAAAGGGAATCCTAGGAGGGATACATATGGAGGGCCCCAGTAATGAAAAATAATTAAGATCTCCTGGGTAAGCTGGGAGTTAGAAAGGAGGAGATGGGGAATGGGAACATGAAGGATCAAGAAGACCAAGCTGGGGAAGGGACAAGGGACAGAGGGGAAGAACAGTGAAAGAGGAAACCATTGTGGGATTAGGGAGAAACCTGGTGCTAGAGAAATTCTTAGGAATCCACAAGGATGATCCCAGTTAAGACTCCTAGAAATAGTGAAGAGGGTTTCCGAATGGACACCCCTTTAAATCAGATTATTGACTCTCCTAATTGTTATCATAGAACCTATATCTGATAAGTGATAAGCAGCCAACCGCTGGTATGAGCTCCTGGAGTTCAGCTGAAGAGAGTGAGGAGGGATCATATGAACAATTGGGATCAAGGGCATGATGGAGAAAACCACAGAGTTGTCTTGAGCTAGTGGGAGTTCATAGACTATGGACTGATAGCTGGGGAACCTGTGTGTTACCAAACTAGACTCTCTGAATGTGGGTGACAGTTATTTGGCTTGATCTGTTGAGGGGGTGGGGCTGGAAATGGCACCAGGACCTATTCTGGGTCGATGAAGGACCAAGAATGTAGAGTTAGGAGATCACCAGTGCACCAGACCAAGAATCAAGAGCTTGCAAATGATCCAGAAGTCTCCCAGTAATGGAACATAAATAATTTTTAGAGTATTCTCTAGAACTCATATCTTTTAGTTTTTAAAGTTAATTTTTACCCTGTACATTTCATTTATAGTATTACTTAAATACTCTTACCTTGTGCCTAGGTTCATGAAAAAAGTATTTAGAAGCTATGAGGTTATGGTGGTAAGAAAAACAAAGCAGGGAACCATTACTTTTTTTTCTTCTAAGTTTTGAAAAATATGGCATGGTCATTTCTCCATGTTTTTGAACAGGAACATGTTACAAATGATGAAGTGAATAAAGTCCTATCATCCAGTTGGAAACAAAGATTAGATTACTAGTCACTGGTGTGACCTGTCAATTTTCTTAAGGAAATACAAGCCTCTTACAGTACTAACTGAAATACCAAAATGTATATCACACAACAAAATAAAAAAACAAATCTAAAATCTAAAAACCAACAAACTTGCCCAGAAGGTTTAAAAAAAAAACCTTCTATTGTCATCTCTTCACGGGGTATTTATTGTAAATTTCCTCCTTCTTATGATGTTAAAGTTTATACTGCATGTACAAGAGGGCTAAAACACAACCTTTCTTGGTGTAGAACCTTGCCACCCAGCTGGTGATTTTATTCTAAGAACTGTTACATGGGGAGATGATTTACTGACAAGAACAAAATGAGTATATTGAGCCATCTCCCTGATGTTTTCCTAAGAGCACATTATAACACAGTGTATGTAACTCAGAGGGGGCTTGACTCCCCAAATCTAGGTGTTTGCTGACTAGAAACCTGAACACTGATGGCTAAAATCTATATTCAGAATAGTTGCATATTAAGTTATAAATAGCATGTTGCTTAATGGTTAATATGTAAAGCATATTAATGGAATTATTAGTCTGTAATTAATAGAGTCCATGTTAATAGCACATAGTTTCATAAATTTTCTCGTTAAACTATGGAAAATAGCAAAACTACTTTAACAGCCCAACTGTTCGGATGTTTGATGTTTGATTATCTTACATTCAAAGATGGTTGCTTATTTCTGAATCTACTCCAGTTACAGAAATATATTCTTGGCTGCAAATGACTTTGGCTTTGCTGATTTCCATTTCCACACTGTGAGGGATGTCTTTTGACCCTCTGTGAAACAATAGTCATATCTTTCCAGTGAGTAAATGACTTGACTTTGGATGACGCATTATTGCTTCAGGAGCTTGGGTGCCCTTTTGTATGTCATATGGAGTGCTGTCAAATTCTGTAATAACCTGGGAAAATGAATTCACCCTCAAACCAATCTTTCTTGATTTTTTCGCTCCTTTGAGAGGGAGTGATTGCAAATAGTTTGTGGCCCTTTCTGCCCTCTCTTTTCCCTATCATATGTCCTTATGTAGCTATCCACAAGCAACCTTTTAATAGCCCCTGGGATGCACATGGTTGTTTCAGTGTGTCATGGAGTTATATTATCTGAGTCTTTTTTATCCCTGACTCCTTCATCTTATCCCTCTGTATTATTTATTCTCCCATGTATCAAATTGACCCCCAAATTATTGGCATATAATAGTAATTATCTCAACATTTCTCTGCATGTGGAATTTGGGAGTGGTTTAGCTGATGGTCCTGGATTGGAAATTCTCATTATGCTGCATATAATGTACTATACGGAATTCACCATACAAACTTGACTAAGCCTGAGAGGTATATTTCCAAAGTGACTCACTCACTGAGTTTCCTTAAATTAACTCTTAAATTCTCCATCCATGAATTCACCTATCCTGGTTATATGATCCTCTCTGGTGCTGAGTTTGGACCCTCAGGTAAGGTCATGGATTTGTGAAAGTGCTCGACATTCTCATTGTGTAGCATTGTGTAGCCTGGGCATCTGGGTTTATTTAGTTATTCCAGACTCAGTAGTTGGATTCTGTGCCTGCAGTTCAGGAATTTCAGAACCTTTATAGCACTAAAATTATAATTACAACTTTCTGCGTTTAACCTGCAAAGACTGTAAAGCTGCTTTATGTAAAAAGTCTTGAGTCATGTATACGTTTCTATGGAGAACATATGAAGCTTAAGAATCAAGACTAATATCCTGACTTCATGATAATGTGTTTGTTTAGGTTTCTCTAGGCAAAGGCCTGGAGTATCACAGAAGTGGAAAACCAAGATCCCAATTATGTACAACAAGTAAATAATATTCTCACAGTTTTAACTGGTTACTACAATCAATAAATTACATATTTATATATAATTTTATATAATATAAGCTTTGGCTTATAGAAAAATATAGTCTCTAATATAACTAATCCACATGAGCCAATTTTACTATCCATGTGTGCCTTTTAGCTTCTAGTCCCACTACTATATAAACACATATAACAAACTTGAAATAGCCCACATGCTTTTCCATTTAGAAAACTTTATCTTACTGTTTTAGATTTGTTTTATTTATTTGTGTGTGTGTGTGTGTGTTTCAAGCATGCATGCTTGTGTACCATATGCTTGCATTGCCTGCAGAGGCCAGAAGAGGGCATAAGATACCCCTTGAACTGATTGTTAGCTCCATGAAGTGCTGGAAATTGAATCAATAACCTTTTAAAAATTGGTCTGTACACTTAAAAGCTGATCAACATCTCCAGTTCCATAAATACATTTTAAACTACAAAGGTAAATAATTCTTTAATTTTAGAAGTCATTGTAGAGCTTACTTGGTAATAACTACACATTTTTGAAGCATACACGATGAGAAAGCATACAAATTTTCAATTTTCAGTACATCTAGATAATCTATATAACATTATATAAATTCTATTATTCCTATTTTATTACAAAATTATACACTTTTCTTTTGAGGAAACATTGGATTTAGGTAAGCTAAACATAATGATATAAGATATATTGAATTTGCAAGCAATTATACAAAATCTTTTGACGTGTTATATTTCCCCCCAAGGATTTACTTACTATCTATAAATTATATACAACACAAAAAAGAAAAAAAATACTTTTAACTTTTACTCCTTAGTGGGCCTCTAAAGCAAGGTTTCCCATGTTGAAATAGAGTTCTTATTTTATGGATAGAAGGTGATTCAAGCCCATAATTGCTGTTGGTGTCTTCTTCAAGATGACCTGGAGGATATCTAAAAAATCTATCATCCCTTCACACCTAAATCAGACCAGATGCCTGGGTAAAGTCTCTGATCTGTGGTCAGAATTCCTGTGTAGGATCAAGGTTTTGTTTTCTATGTAATTCTGTGTTATTCTGAACTGCAAACTATTCTATTGAAGACAGCATTGCAGTGGGGAAGGGGATTTGGACCAAGGACTATTGCACTATGGTTTATCTACTTCTGATCCTTTAATCAGGTACAGGGATGCTGGCCAGAGCAGAAAATCTAAATAGACTATAGTTGTCTCTCAGTCTGATATTCTGGGTCTTCCAAAAGCTCCATCCACAAGCCCAAATATAGGTGGGTACTGATAGGATCCTCTCAGAATAGTTTTCATCATTGGACCTGAGGAAGTCCAAAGCAAAGGACAATACTTTTATCCTATCCTATCTACTACAGTGAATAGAAGCTTTCTCTATACCATGATGGCTGAGAAAGTCAGCATAGTATTGGTCAAGGCACACTCCTGGCCATCAAAGCTATACTAAGGACCAGCACAACTTAAGGATACAGTAAAACCCAAACTCTGCTGGTAATGATGTAGACTAAATATGAGTACTTAGGAGTGCAGGTCTCAGCTTGGTGTTCAGAAGAGTCTATCCTCAAGGACCATCTCGTAGGTATCTGTGCTTGAAAGGAAGGAATGTGTGGCAGAGATAATTTGTTGGATGTCAAAGCTGATGTTAAATTGCATTGCCCTGTATGTCATAGCCACAGAACTTGTTCAGTCTATGGGAAGGGACACTCACTGGTGCCCACTTCTTGGCCATACAAAACTTCAGCCTGCCTTTTTGGTCTGCAGAATTCTTCCTTGTGTGGGAATGGGTTTAGGAGCTACTTTTTGGAATTTGGGCCTGGATATCTTTGCTTTCTGGTTGGAACTGAATTTGTGGACCTAGCAACAACCCACAAGACTGTTTTCATTTGATTCCTGGGTGGAATATTGACCCATCTCATTGTCCCAGTTTGAGGATGAATGATGGGATTCTTCTTTCAGATGTATAGCTATTATGGTCTCACAAGGCTCAGGTTGTGGTAGTTGGGCAAGGGGCAGGTGTTGTGAGGCTCTGCTTGGCTTTGACTTCTGCTGTGATCAGCTTTGTATTAGATTTCACACCATGGAAGCCTAGGTTTAATTCTTTTCTTCATCCAAGGGAAAACATCACTCGTTATGTTTTGTATAGTTAAAAGAGGGATGGCACATGTAAATTCCCTTCCTGCTTTCTCTGACAGTCTTTTCTTGTTATTTATAGTAGACTCAGACACTATAGGAAAAAGCATATTGTTACATGCACATGACAATGCTATAACAAAATCCAAAATGTTTTACATACATACCAATGCTATAATAAAACATAACAAAAATCCATTGCTTTGTTTCTTTGAAAACTCAAAATAGAACATAAAAGTACTTATCTTTCTAGCCTTGGAAAGTATTTTAAAAGATATTTTTTATTTGAGTTTGTGTTTTGTATGCATGCATGCCTGTTCACCATGTGTGTACAGGGTCCACAGAGCCAGAATAGAGTGTTGGGTCCACTGGGACTGAAGTTACAGATGATTATGTGGTTGCTAGGAATTGAATTTGGGTCCTCTAAAGAGCTCTTAACTGATGAGCTATCTGTTCATCCTGCAAGGGAAGAGAAATTATCTAGATCAGAATTGCATGTGAAAATGCCTGTGGAGGATTATCTTGATTATTAAAGAGAAGATCCACTGTGGGCAATGCCATTCCCTAGGTGAGGTTCTGAACTGTACAAAGTGAAAGAAGCAAGCAAGCAAGGAAGGATATGATTTTTTCTTTGTTTGATGCTGACTTTAGATGGGATGTGACTAGCTGCTTAAATTCCTACCTTAACTTCCCTGAAACAATAGACTGTAACTTGGGCCTGTAAGTCAAATTACCTTTCCCTTCCACATGTTGCTTTTTGCTGGGTTATTTTATTACAGCAACAGTAATGAAACTAGGACAATTTTATAAGTCATATTTCCTCACTTATCAACTTAGGAATAATTATTATTCTTTAGTATAGCACAGAGAATTAAGAATATAGGCAATAATTCTTACAAAATGGAACCCCACTTAATAAGTTAGTAGTTCTCAAACTCATCTACATGATAGAATTACCAAGAGTGGTTAAGATAAACCACTGATTTCTGGTACCAGCCAGAGTTTCTGATGGACTTGGTCAAGACTGCATGTTTGGGAACTCAAAGAGCCTCCAGGTACTCTTCTTATTTAAAGCCCAGTGATTAGACTAGCAGTTTTCCCTCCCACTATAGTCACTAAATCAACTAGACCAGCAGTTCTCAACCTGTGGGTTGCAACCCTGACCTTTCATAGGAGTGTTCTAAGACCATAGGAAAACACAGATATTTCATTGTGATTCATAACCATATTAAATTACAGTTATGAAGCAGCAATGAAATAATTTTATGGTTGGGGATCAGTACAATATAAGGAACTGTATTAAAGAATTGTAGCATTAGGAAGGTTGAGAACCACTGCACTAGACTAAATTAAAATAGTTATAAAGCCCATCATTTAAACTTTATCTTTCATGCATTTTGACCTATTATTTTTTATTTCTACTTATGATAATTATTTGGGTTTTTTCAAAATACATTTGATGCATGTTTGAATCTATTTTTAATTTGTGAAATCTTTTATTTATTTATTTAAAAGATGATTTTAATTGAAATAGAATTATATCACTTTCCTCCCCCATTTCCTACCCCTAGCCACTCCTAGATACCCTTGCTGAAACTCTTCCCAAGTGTCCTATACACGCACATAGTATGCATATATATGGATGTATGTCACAGTGATAATCATTGAATCTCCAAATTTTAACCCCAAACTCAAACTTTCTCTTGTGTTGAGGAGGTCATATAGTCTATGTTTTAAAGCAATTTGGGAGAGTCAAGCAAGTGTTAAAATTCATGGCGTTGTTTTCAGGTAGACAATTCCTCCCTGAAGATCAGATGACACCACATTCTTTTTGTGGAAGTATACAAGCATCATGCATGCTCTGTGTCATTGGCACAGGGGAACATGTATTGGCAATGATGCACTTAGCAGATGGGACTGAGTACAGGCAGTGAAGTGTGCAAGCTCTTTCTTTGTATTGATTAATGGTTTTCATGGCAGAAATTCAAGGCTGTAGCTTGGGGATGCCTGTCTTTGTGTTGTACCCAGTGTCTGCAATTAGAGCTCTAGGGCCACTCCTTTTTCACTCTAACTCAAGCTTAATTAATTTTAAATTAAAACAAATAGTTTCCATGACCACATGAGGTACATTTGGAGATTTGGCTGGTCAGGATTATTGTAATGAAGTCTCCACCCCTTCATTATCCTCCACAAAAGACCCCCAGGAAGATGATTTAAAATGCCATCCGAAGTGGCATGTTGCTACTAAATATTTTGATATACACATGGCCTTTTCATATCTGTGTCCTATGTGGAGGATCTGTAGGTGTTATCATGGAGCATGCCAGTGGCCTAATGTAGCATAGAGTCCCTGTGGGTATTTGGCATTGCTCTACTACCCAAGAAGCCTGCTCGCCAGGGCTTCGAGAGTTATTTCAGGCTTGCTCCTTGTCAAAAATAAAGACGCATACTGAAATGCAGTTTGCAGATGAAATTTTTAAAATCATATCTTGTCTGCTTGTTCTTGTCCAAATCTGCTTTATTGATTAATGTTGAATTCCGAAGCAACCCAGGTGAGGAGGTTAATTTCTGTATGAGTGATTTGGTTTATTCTGCTATATTGTCTTAGATTCTGCTTTGATCTTGCTGGGGGGATCTTATATGTGTCTTTTCTTTGGCAAAAGGAGATTGATAATCAGTGTCTTCACCTTTCTTTGGAGAATACTGCAAAGCCCTGAGGCTGATGCCAATATGTCAGATGACAAACAGCCAAAAGCTAAAGTTATTTTAATATGCTTCTTGGTACAAAGCTCTCCAGAAGTGTGTGTGTGTGTGTGTGTGTGTGTGTGTGTGTGTGTGTGTGTGTGTGTGTGTGTGTGTGTTGAATCCATGCTTTTTGGTTGAATGTTTGCTAAGTTGATCTAGTACATAAGAAAAAGCCATCACACAAGGCATTTCATTTCATCATGACACAAAACATAGGCATGGCAGCTTTTGCCTATGGAAATTGTGTATAGTCAGGGAAGACTCAACAGGTTGAGTCTGAGAAATATTGGAACTGAGATTTGATAAGCTTGCTCTTGTAACCCACTGGGGTTACATTCTTGTAGAGGCCCTAGAAGCAGAACCCCAAAATTGGGAATTTAACGGATGAGAAAATGTCTGTCAGGAGGTTGCCTAAGACATTGCTTTATAGTGCCTCCAGGGCTGATGTACAATGAAGAGAAAGCAGAATGGACCTCTGCTCATGTAACTTAGCACTTGCTGCAGCCAGACTGCTGACCCTTAAGAGAAGTCTTCTGAGAAGTCCTACTCTGTCTCTCCTTTCAAATTACTTTATGTGTATGGCTGCAGAGGCCAGGAGAGCACGTTGTATTTCTTGGAAGTGGAGTGCAGGCTTTTGTGAGCCTTCCTATGGGTGCTGGAAGTTGAACCAGGGCCCTCTGCAAGAGCAGAATGCTTTTAACAACTCAGCTAGCTCTCTATAATAGTGGTTCTCAATATGGGGGTCCAGCAACCCTTTCACAGGGTCACATATCAGATATCATGCATATAGAATACTTATATTATGATTCATAACCATAACAAAGTTACAGTTATGAAGTAACAGCAAAACAAATTTATGGTTGGAGATCACCACGACATGAGGAATCACATTTAAAGATCCAGTATTACAAAAGCTGAGAACCACTGTACTAGAACCTCTCCCACCTTTCTGTTTTCACAGAGTCCTGAGACAGAGCTTTCTCCAGGACAATACATCTATGTAGATATTTTACTAAATTCTGATTTTACCTTTTAGGAAAACTGCTGTTACTAAGTGTGCTGCTACTGTGAATAGGACAAATTCTGTTTTGTTGACAACTTAACATAAGAGTATGATTAAAATAACTAATGCTAATTAAAACAGCGGACACAACACTGGTGTTTCTCAAATTGCACAGTCAGTATTTTCTAAATGTAGTACATCGCCCCAATTATTTAAGACAATGGAAGATTCTGTCTCATACCTATTTTTCATACTTGCTTCCAAAACTCTAGGGTTATCAAAGTTCCTGAGCATAGTTATCAATTCTGATATAGTTATCTTTGTTCAAGATGAGATTAGGCTGTATTTGAGTAACAAACCCTGTAATATCAACAGCTTAACATAGACAAGCTGAGATTCTGCACTGACAAAGCCTGCTGAGTGTTCAGATTCCTTGAAGCAGTGACATAGGGGGGGGGATGCATGATGCATCCTTTTGTGACTGTGACATCATGGAACAGGGGTATGGTTCCTAATTCTCCACAGCAGGAAACACAGACACAGACACAGACACACCGACACACAGACACACAGACACACAGACACGCACACACACACACACACACACACACACACAAACAGACAGACAGTGTGACAGAGAGAAGACAAGCAGAGAAATAAGAGACAGAGACAGAGAGACAGAGAGGAGGAAGAGGAAGAGGAAGGAGAGGAAAAGAGAGGAGGAAGGTTGTAAGAGGAGGAAAAAAGGGAAGGGAAGAAAGGGAATTATAAGGATCTCTTATTTATTTGACAGAAGTCAAGAACTAACTGGAATATCAGCTTCAGATGAGACAAAGGGCAAAGTCCTACTAAACACAGAACATCATCTCTAATGCACATTGTCAGTTCAGTCTTTTTCATTTTCCTTCCTCATCATCCATTGCCTGAAGACATCCTCTAGTCTGTCTCCCTTGCTCTGTTCTTAAAATCCATGATACATTCTGAACATTGCTGTTTGAGTCACCCTCTGGAAACACTGCTTTCCTCACAGAGTTCATGGTGCCACAACTTTTACACTCCTGTACCGTTGCTTATTAAAAAGCCCTGGATTCCTCAGGATGTATCTTGTGATGCCTCATAAATTTTTTAGTACAGGCTCCTTTGCTGAGCTTATCCATGCTAATCTCTAGCATGAATACTAGACTTGAATTTTTCATCCAAGCTGAAAGTTCCCCTAAAATTATTATTGCTCAGGTCTAGGCCCTGTCTACCCATAGAGTATCCCCAGTCAACAAACCCAAAGTGATTTTTCTCTATGCTGCCCTGCCATTCCATCTATCATCCATGTTATTAAGTAGGCCATCATGGGCGTTTGTGTTATATTTTCTATTATGTCATTTTCAAGATAAGAACAGATATCAGAAAGGTACTAAGCAAATGCTAGTGCCTGGGAAGATGAGCTGAAAAGAATGGACATGTGCAATTAACTGGGAAAGCTCTATTTTGCTTTATAAAACTGCTAAGCTCTGGTTTCCCATGGAGTTATGTTAACAATATCATGGTACTTACACTTTTATTTCTAGCACACATTGGCAATGTGAGGCCTGTGGCTTAGAAATCTTAAGATGAGTGTGGAGATGCCTTAAAGTTAGCACCTTCACTAGTTCTTTAAAAATGAGGAAATTCTATAGTTTCTTTATTGGTGACTCAACAAAGTTCATGGTTCAAGAGAGTGGATATTGGGTGCTATATTTCACTTCACGTCAGTCACTTACTGCCACAATTAGGAAGATCCTGCATAGTATTGATTTCAAGGCTTAGAGCCTTGTTCAAATTGTAGAAACTGCCAGTTTGCCCTTAGGGTTTGGTGAGTTTCTGTGAAGTGGGTATACTACACTCCTCTTAAATTCCTCTATCATAGAACTGTTGAGATGTTGAATGGCATACTATCTCCAAGGCCTTAGCTAGGTTCTTAATGAAGAGTCATTGCTCAGAACATGCAATTCTTTCATTGATGTGACTATTGGCATGCTGATGAAGAGCAAGCAGGTGCTGCTACATTACATTCTGCATCAGTGTTGTTTCTGCTATTTTTCTTCTTGAACTCCCCAACCCCCCCCCCCCACCAGAAGTCACGGATAGTAGTAGATTCATGGGATGGGACTCTGTGGAGGATTTTGGCCCCCTAAATCTCATGTTAGGATACTGATCTTTGTGGTCTGCCAGGCTACTGGAACAATTCCCAAGGATAAAGCTTGGGTTATAGAGAGAGGTAATTAACTATTGGAGGAGGCAGAGATGTGACAGCCTTGACTACATTGCTCCTCAAGTCTGGTAAAATACTAATGACCCTGGGCAGACATAGGACAGTTCTACTTAGAATCTCACATTTGATGGTGAGAAAAGGAAACCAAGGGAAGCCTTTGGTTCCCACTCAGTCTTGGTCTGCTCTTTTCTCTAGTAGAGTGGCCGAATGACAGTTTCATTTATTGTGAATACTGGCAGCATAATATGGAGAAAAGGAATTTACAAACATCAAGAATTACTGGGAAGCTTGTAAAATTGTGCATTCTGTTGTTTTGTACATTTTTATGACTGGGGTGCCTTGTTTCAATGGTGGGGTTGAGGCTGCTGTGACGAGCTTTTGGAGCTTCATTGTATTCAAAAGGTTTAACAGATGTATCTGAGTTTCAAGGGACAAAAGACTCCAGCAGATATAAAGAGCAAAAATGTGGCAGATTGGATGTGACATTAAGTTCAAAACATGTGCTCACAGGAAGGAGAAATAAAATGAAGGTACAATGGGAGTGGGGGTAGCGATTCTGTCTTCATTTAGTTTATCTAAGCTTCTGCTCACCCTTTTCTGAACTTAGAAAACTAGCAGCTAGGAGGAGAAATCAGGGATTTTTTCAACCATGTTTTCTTTACTGGTATTGAATCTATTACTTTCTGTAGCAGAGAAAATTACACAAAATGCTAGTCCCATTAATTGTGCAAGCTTTTCAATCTTAAAATTTCTTAAGTTTACATATAAATTCATATTTTCCTGGATTATCAACAAGCCGTCTTCATCCCTGCGTTAAGTTTGGGTATAAAATTGGAGTATGTTTTCTTGCATTTCTTGGTAGCATCTAAAATTTACATAGGACTAGAACTCTTTATTTTCCAGTTTAAGACAAAAATATGTAATATTGAAGTGACTTAAACTGAGTTCCAAGAGTCAGTAACATGAGGCTGATCATTCTGTCAGGGAAAGGAAATCTACATTTATTTATTTATTTTTAAAAAAGCATCCCTTCTTGCCTCTCAATGAGTATTATAAGTACCTGTCTTGTGAGTCACCTCCCTTTCTTCTTACTGGTCCTGGCTCCAGAGGAAGCACTGATAACTGCTTCTTCAGATGGTACCCAGCAGACACAGGTGAATGATACATGGGGGCTAGCCTTAGGATTTAAGCTAATTCCTAGAGACACTGTGCACTTCAAGGAAATACAATGCAAGTGAAAATAAGTGCTTTCTGTGTAAACAAGCCATGGAAGAGAAGCACCCCAGTGTATTCCCACTGTATCCTGCTTCTCTGTCAATTTAGAAATCTTTGGGAGTGCATTATGTCTTGAAGCTAAGTCCATCTAGTGGTGAGGATATCATCAGAGTAATCCAGAAGACATTGCTCTGAATCTTAATGTGTCAGGTTCTCTGCAAAAGTCAGGGCGAGAACAGGCAGGGTGTCTCATTTAAACTAGGTCACTAATGAGGAGATAGGGAGAACTACTTTCCAGAATCTTTGTGTTTCTTGTTTTGGAGTCTCTACAGAAGAGAAAAAGAGCTGCAGGAGTGGTACTGAATCATGTGTCTTTGGGCTTACTAGGTACCTGTAGTTTTTCAAAGAGCAAGGTAAGCCAACAGAACTCTTTCTAGGGATTATGTAGAGATCCTGGAAGAGGACATCATGAATTACTTTTTCTCCCCTGCTTGGTTTGTGGTGGTTTTTCTTGTAGCCTCCTTCTTTCTCATTTCTTTTTCCATTCCCCCTGCCTCTGATGCTGTGTCCTTGTGCTTCTTTTCAGCTGAGATTAACCATAGTCTTCCTTGATTTTTCTCAAGGATCGAATTTATAGTTGCAGGTAGAGTCAGAGAAGCTTGATAAGAGCTTGTCTTTGGCAGATTTTATACCAAGCAGTTTTGGAGAGCAGTGAGCAGTAGCAAGAAGGTAGGAAAAGCAGCATGTGGCCTCCTCTCTTGGGACAGCTTTAATGAAGTTCTCTGTCATCAGAACCCTTCACTGTGCATGCACTGGAGCTCTTGTGTAGATGTAGGTGCCAGAGCTCCTGTTCTACACATACTGTATGCTCAATCATAGAAATTCATGATTCCTCAACCTTGACAGTAGCCAGCATTACCGCTGCAGTCAAGGCTGGCCCACAACCTTGGCTTCAAAGGCTCTAGAGATTTCTGGAATTTTTACAGTGTTCTGGGCTTGTAGTTTATGTCTTCTAGCCCTTTATGACATGCTATTCATTGCCCCCCTAAACTCTCCATCTTTTGTACTCTAACATTCCCCTTGTTTCTGCCATGGATACTCTCTCAAACAGTTCAGGTGTCTCTTACACAGCAGTGCAGCAGCTGGTCTTCTGGATGCTTTTGCAGCTCAGCCTATCAAGCATTCAGCTGTTGCAGATATGGTGCCCTTGCTTTCTTGCCATGCTGCTGTGTCTGTTTCTTTGCATCACTAGCTCAGCTCTTACTATAAAAAGTATACAAGAAAAGGTCACTTGAGAGATGCTTTTCATTGTACGTAATGTTGCAACATGAGGGGAGGCGGCACAGGGAAGTTGGAGACTTCCAACCCACTTACTGAGCCAAACAACTTGGTTATATTTATCTAGAAAAGGAATGCTTGCATAAATCACAGCCTACCTCACTTGCAAATGAAGGTACTTGCACCAACCATAGCTCACCTTGCTTGCAAATAGAGTCTTGTATTTGTACCACTTATATCATTGTGCCTTTTGTCCCTGTCATAATCCTAGGCTAAGGGGAACTGCCATGTTTGGGTTAAAAAATGGTTACAAGGTCCATCTAGTATTGTCAAGACTTTTGATCATCAAAGAACCCAGTGCAAACCCTTTGAAATATTCCTGTCTGAGACAATCCCTTCCAGAGAAGGAACAATTACATTCATTGTGTTAGTGTGTTTGTTTTCAGGGCATCCACAGAGGATTCAACATAGCCATGGTGGCATCAGAATAAATCTGACCAGCTGTTTGATTGACAGTTTCTTTGCTCAAGACAGCCAGGTCAGCAAGAGAGAGTCCAGCACCTGCTAGTTAAATTCCAGCATATTTGATTATTTACAAGGAAATGGAATTCAGTAGGAATTCTTACAACTGGAAGTCAAGGAACTAAAGAACTTGTCATTATCAGTAATATGATTTTTATCATTTTAAAACAGCTTTACAGTGCTTACCACTTTCCTAGTACCACAGGGAGAGAGGTGGATTTCTTTATCTGTCTCAATGACTAAAGGTATATTAAAGGCTAATATTTTTTTTAAATCATGAATATATGTATACAAAAATTATTTATATTATACTGTGTAAGCAGAGACATTTTCTTTTTTTTTTTAATTTTTTAAATTTATTTTATTTTATTTTTTTATGCATATAGAGTATTTTTTATTTAATTTTATATAACAAAGTCCAATTAAATGAAAACAAACATTTATACACAATATTTGGGAATTTGGGCGTCGTTCTTTCCAAACTACTTCCTGCTGGTAAGGGGCGCTGTCTTGGGGGATTCGAAGAAGATTCAGATATCCTAGCTGTAGTCTGTAGGGCTGTTTTGTCCAGCTGTTTGGAATGTAGGATCAGCTTGTACTCTGTTTCAGGCGGTCTGGTGTGATCAAACCACATTAGTCTGTAAGGAATCCACATCTTTTCATTTTCTGTGGAAACAAAAATAGAAATACTTTTCCCCAGTAACTTGTTCTTCAACTTAAATTTTGGAGTCAAAGCGTTTTTTTTTTTTTTTTTTTTTTTTTTATTATTTTACATGTCGATCCCAGTTCCCTCTCCCTCCCTCCCTCCCTCCCCCCAAGCTCTCCCTCCCTCCTTCCCTCCCTTTTGCCCTCTCTACCCTCTCCCATGCACTCTAAACACCCTCCCCCTCCCAACCCCCCACCACAATACAATATGTAGGGGAATGCCATCCAGTTGGGGTCATGTAGATCTGACAGGTCCTGTGAAGTAGGGACTAGGGCTTCTCTCCTATCTCTAGAATAAGGCAGTTATCCCTCCATGGGGGATATGCTTGCAAAGTCCTTTTGTGCACCAGGGATACATCCTGGCTCCACTGTCTGAGGTCTCTTAGACTGCTCAGACCTTCTGGCTGAGACCCATATTCAGGGGGGTCCGAGTCAGACCCCTGTTGGCTTCCCAGCTATCAGTCTAGTGGCCCTTAGCTCCTCCTTGTTCAGGTAAGCTGTCTCTATGTACTTCTACCACATGGTCTTGTCCTCTCCATCTGCTTCTGGGTTCTAGTTTGACTCAGTGTTTATGTATGGGTGTTTGCTCCTGTTTTCAACAGGCATTAGTTGAGGACTCCATGGAGAAGTTAGTTGTTGATCTCACTCTCCGGGAAGGGCATTTATGATAGCCTTTCCACGGAAGCTGAGATTGTTAGTTGGGAGCAGTCTTGTAGTTCCCTCGACCTTTCTTTGTGTTCAACTTTATCTTCAAACCAATATTGGCTCCCTCTTTTATGTCTCTCTCTCTCTGTCTCTGTCTCTCTCTCTCTTTCCTATTTTCCATTCCTAACCAGGCTCAATCCTCCTGGTCGCACATGCCTTCCTCTCCTCCCTCTCATTTTCTCCTACTTCTCTCTCCATTAGCTGTCCTCCCCCCACTATACCTGAGGTCTGGGGGACTTGTCCCTTCCCAGTTCTGTGAGGGACTTTATATGAATCTCTTAGAATACAACTTGTATCCTAGTTCCTCTGGTGATGTGAATTATAGGCTGGTGATCATTTGATCTAGGTCTAAAATCCATATATGAGTGAGTACATACTGTGTTCCTCTTTTTGTGACTGGGTTACCTCATTCAGGATGGTTTCTTCAAGTGCCATCCACTTGCCTGCGAATTTCAAGATACCATTATTTTTTTCTGCAGAGTAGTATTCCATTGTGTAGATGTGCCACATCTTCATTAACCATTCTTCAATTGAAGGGCATCTAGGTTGCTTCCAGGTTCTTGCTATTACAAATAGTGCTGCTATGAACATAGTTGAACAGATGTCTTTGTTGCATTGATGTGAATCCTTTGGGTATATGCCTAAGAGGGGGATTGCCGGGTCCTGTGGTAAACTAATTCCCATTTTCCTGAGGAACCGCCATACTGATCTCCAAAGTGGCTGTATGAGTTTGCACTCCCACCAGCAGTGGAGGAGTGTTCCACTTTCTCCACATCCTCTCCAACATAAGTCATCACTGGTGTTTCTAATTTTAGCCATTCTGGCAGGGGTAAGATGGTATCTCAAAGTTGTTTTGATTTGCATTTCCCTGATAGCTAAGGATGTGGAGCATTTTCTTAAGTGTCTTTCAGCCTTTTTGATTTCCTCCATTGAGAATTCTTTCTTCAGTTCTGTACCCCATTTTTTAATAGGGTTATTTGGTGTTTTGTTGACTAGTTTCTTGAGTTCTTTGTATATTTTGGAGATCAGCCCTTTGTCGGATATAGGATTAGTGAAAATCTTTTCCCAGTCAGTGGGCTGCCGTTTGGTCTTGTCAACTGTGTCCTTTGCCTTACAGAAGCTTCTAAGTTTGAAGAGGTCCCATTTATTAATTGTTTCTTTCAGTGTCTGTGCCCCTGGAGTTATGTTCAAGAAGCGGTCTCCTATACCAATTTGTTCAAGGGTACCTCCTACTTTCTCTTCTAAGAGGTTCAATGTGGCTGGATTGATGTTGAGGTCTTTGATCCATTTGGACTTGAGTTTTGTGCATGGCGACAGACATGGGTCTATCAAGCAGAGACATTTTCAAATACTGATATTTAGGAACACTAGAGACTACTAGATTTTAGCTGTATTGCTAGGCTTTGAAAATCAAATTAAAAATAAACACATGAAAGTTCTTCATCTCATTATTATTCAAGATCCTATAAGATCTACTGATCACACTAGCATTTATGCTTTGTTATTTGGTCTAAACAAATCTTAGATTTAGTTTTAATAAATCAAATTTTCTTTTCTTTTCCAACAACTTTTCAAATTGGCATTCTTAGGAATGTAGACTACAGCTAGTTTCTGGCACATTTTAACTTCTGTCCTAGTCTTTCTTCAGTGAACAGTAAGGAGAGCAGAAGAGTGCTCCCTTTTTCTTTGAGAGGAAGGCTAATAATGACTACATATTATACAGTTATCCCATCCCTCAGGAGACTGAAGGCATGGTGTCAATTTATCTTTAAAACTTGGTCCAGTCTGACATAATCTTTGAGGATTTATCATAATCAGCCAATAGGCACAAAACACAATATTTAGGCTCATACTCAGGATTTAGGCTGAAAGCAAAACTATGAGTGTACTTGTATGCTGTGGGGGTTCTTCTGATCCATAGGTTTTCTCAGCGGGGATGGTCTCCAGGCTAAGGGCTGACTGCCACTTTTATTATCCATTCTCCTCAATAATTTCATTACTGTCATTGCTATGCCTCAGGCACTGAGATAGGCGCTGATGAGAATATCTCAATGCTTGTGGATCAAATGCCATTTTAATTTTCTGGTCTATGGTATGAGGCCAGCACAGTGCTCAACAGCTATTATATTGTTACCTTACTGAATGCTATCTTCCATATAATGTAGTGATGAAAGTAGATATTGAATATTTAGATAGAATCAGCCAAGGCCTCGAACAACTAATTTTAATAAGAAGGTCTGATTTACATGGTATCTGAGTATTCCTGAATGACTCCTCTCTTCTTTTTCCACTCTTCACTCTTTCCCTCATTCCCTTCCTTCTTTCTTCTTCCACTTCTTCCATTCCTCTCCTCCCTTGTTTGGTTAATTTCTTGAAACAGTGGTTAATAGCAATTGTGACAAAAAAAAAAATGGTCAATTTGCTAAATGTGATAAAATTACTCAATAAATAGATCCTGGGTCTATTTCTCATCTGCACCCCTTTGGGAGAGTTATGTAGCCATTAGGCTCATGATTCTCTTATTATCTACATCTTTACAACCTGTTTTTCTCCTCTTGTATTAACATGAAACATCTATCAGTCCCCCTTTCCTACTACTGCTCTTAGTTGTCCAGTGTTCTAGAATATTCCTCAGTTTAGAAGATCCTTACCTATCTTCGTCTTCTAAACCTCTCATCCATTAGGATTTAGCATCATGACATCCAGCAAGTCATTGCTGACCCTCCTACTGTATCTACATCTTCTTCTGGCAGACTCTTACTACACCTGCATTTGTTGGTCTAGTACTGTTCAGTCACCACATTTGTGTATACAGTCCTTGCTAAAGTGCAAGAGGAATGAAAGCAAGGAGAAGAAGTTACTTTAGCTTATCTAGCATTGAACACAGCATAAAGTTTGAAATAATTATTGAGTAATTTTGTGCATGAATGAAACAGGTAAAGAAGGTCATGCTGTTATTCGTTTGTATTGGGCTTTAAGAGACAGTCTTGTTGCTCTAGTACAGTGGTTTTCAACCTTCCTAATGCTGTGACTTTTTCATATAGTTCCTCATGCTGTGGTGATACCCAACCATAAAATTATTTTGTTGCCAACTTTCCTAATTGGAATTTTGCTACTTTTATGAATCATAATGTAAATATTTGATACTCAAGGTATCTGATACTCAACCCCTTTGGAGTCAAGACTCACAGTTTGAGAACCTCTTGCTAAGTACCTTCACTTATGCAAGTTTCTATTTTTTTGGGGGGGAATTGAAGCAAATTATGCAGCTTAGTACAGACCAGGAGGAATTTGGCAAACAAAACATGAAATTTAGTAAAAATGCTTTTAAGGATCTAAACTGAAAAGTTGAAATGAAGGTGTATTAATAAGTATTTGCTAATAGAAGATTTACTTACATATCATTGTAGCTGCTCTTCTTATTCCTGACAACAAGCCACTTAGGGGACAATAGATTGAATATATAGCAGAGAAAGCATAGTGGTAGGGCACAAGGTGGCTGGTCACGTTATATCTATAGTTGGGGAGAAGAGAGAAATGCAAGCTGGAGGTCAGTTCACTTTATCCTCTAGTCAGTTTGGACCCCAGGGATGTGTCTTCCCCTCCTAGTTAAACCTTCCAAGGAAATTCTCAAAATCACACTCAGAAGTGTGCCTGCTAGGTGATTCTAAATCTAGTCAAGATGAGAATGAAGACACTATCACCCCTCCACCCAGAAATACACACATACACATATATACATACATACACACACACCACCCTCACAATACATAATACATACATATATACATATATACATACACACATACACAATCCACATATATATGTGTGTGTGTGTGTGTGAATATGGAATAGGGTGAGTACAGTGTCCAGTTTTATTATTTGAAGGTAATTACATTGCAATCTTACTGAGTGTAGGGATTAGAGGCGATGTTGAATATTTATATAGATATGTAGATACATAGGTAGGGAGATATATATACAGAATCAATAAAGAGTTAAAAGAACTCATTTTAACAGTCTGGTCTGTTGGTTTGCGATATGGTGTTAAGTCCTGAAGTCATATTCATACAATTGTTCTCTTAATTTCCTATAACAGAGCCATTCTTGAAAAGTGATACAAAGAGGTTTAATTGCTTTCTTGATGTGAGAGTTTGTACATGAGATAGTCTCTGTCTGTAGCCATGTATATACACTGAAGGTCCCCCAGCTGTGGGTATGGCAACCATGTATATATACTGAAGGTTCCCCAGCTGTGGGTATGGCAACCATGTATATATACTGAAGGTTCCCCAGCTGTGGGTATGGCAACCATGTATATATACTGAAGGTTCCCCCAGCTGTGGGTATGGTTGTGTATACACCGAAGGTCTCTCAGTTGTGGGTATGGAAATTGGCCGTGGTTTCCTGCTGAGGTGCTCTACAGTGCTTGCCATGCATGTGCACAGTCTATAACCCATGCTCCCTAAGACTTGCCCAGGCCATGGTCAAGCATTGCAGCCATGCTAACACACCTAGCTCTGGAATACATGGATTCTCTTACTGTCTGACTTCAGCCTCATAACTTTCCAGCCCCGATATGGATTCTTTAGACTCTGCAGTCTAGGAGCCATCCATGCATAATTTCCTTCCTGTTTCTATAACAGAAGTATCTGACATCAAAATGTTTGCTTGTTTAATCCACTTTGGACACTTGGCATCTAGTTTTTATGAGATATCACCTAATCTAGCCTTCCAGGAAGAAGCCCCAAAAGGAGAGGAAGTGCATACTCACAGACACCCACAAGTGGCTCATAAAATCCCACTCAAGGCAAGGAACATGATCAAGGTGAGACTTCAAGGAAAAGTTGGAACTTTGATTTCTTCTTTAAGAATTGACTTTTATGTAGCTAACTGGATGAGAGAAAATGCTACATGGAGAGAAAGAGATGGCCAAGTTTATATGTGGATCCTTTGACCAGGATTATGTAAGTTTGAATGGGAAAAGATGGGTTTGAAAAAGAGAAAGTATAGTCTTAAATTTTGCAAACTCAGGGGAGAATGGCACATAGGGATTAAGATTCTGAGTTCTAAAATGAGAAAGATCTTGATTAGAGTCTTGCTGTTGATAGTTAACAGCTGTGAGATTGGGAGCATTTTATCCTCCTTTGCTCTTGCTTGCTAATACATAAATATGGTTAATAAGACCCACAGTATGGATTAACTGAGATAATATGTGCAAATAATAAAAACAAGAAGCTGTTTCTTTAGTAAATGAAGGATCATGAAGACTAAGGTCTGGGAGTTATGTGGGAACTTATTTGTCAGATGGATAGAATTTGGGAAGCATTTCATAGAAGGATTAATTTTAAATGCATTTGAAATTTCATAGCAAAAAATCCAATTTGTCTGGCACTGTTTCCAATATATGCCATTTGAGCCTTGTGGAGTGAAAGTGTAGAATGTACTTCAGTTGTACAGATAATTTATTATGAATTTGTTTTTGATTAATGCAAGTAAAGACTAATTTGACAGTCTGATATATTCACATTAAATTTATCATACAAAGGGATAGAATGATCACTTAAGAGTTGATTCTCCTAAGTTCTGGAGAATTGGTTGTAATTTCAGCATACCTGGTAGATATTGGTTGTTGGTGAATTCTCTAATCTGACAGCCCATTCTGTAGCTGCTACAATGAGACAAGTCTAAGGCAGAGAAAACATTGCATAGCTGTTTTTTTTACTTAATGATGTTCATTTGTCCCCATTCTCTTAATTTTTTGTTTATATTTAAATTCAAAAAATCAAACAATCCATTTTTATATCTTTATCAATAACTGATGCTAAGCAGGAAGATTCACAGCAGGGTGATGTCTGTAATAAAGGTGGGGAAGTAGAGATGGGAAGATGGTGTCATTCAGGTCTTTAGCTACAGAGATAGGTCAAGACCAGCCTAGGCTGCTTGAGACTGTGTCTCGGAAAACCAAGAAAGAAAAAAAGAAAGAAAGGAAAGAAAGAAAGGGAAGAAGTTAAAGGAAAGAAGGGGAAGGAACCCTGTTGGAAAACAGGCATGGAAGAAGACACCTAGTCCAGGTATTTGGGAGGCTGAGAAGGGGAATTACAAAATCAGCAGTGGCCTACACTACAAACAGAGTAGCTCAATGTTAGTTTGGGAAAATGAGTGAGGCCCTGCCTCAAGATAAAGTGGAAATGAAGGCCAATAATATGTAATATGTGAGAGTACTTGCCTAGCATGTCAGAAACTAGTTTGAACTTTTTGGTACTACAATAAACAAACTAATTAACTAATTAGGAATTGTTTCCTGATAGAGATTTCTTTTGCTTGATGAAAAGGACCTTGGCTCATCAGTTGTTTATTTATGGTGTGAGATATGGCATGGCATTGTTTTTTAAACATAAACTGTCCAGTCATACTCATGTCTTGAGAAATATTGTACTTAATTTTTCTGAATATTTGTCTAAATGTTAAGATGCCTTGTTTATTTTCCAATCAAGACATGATCATGGAAATAAGATGTCCAACTAACATTGATATCTATTTTAATATGTTATGCTTATTTTTTAGCTGATATATTTTCAGTAAAATAATTTAAAATTCATATTTTTTAAGGTCTAAACTTACTGTAGCATTGTAATGAGATATCCACCCCACCCACACCTGTAGCACTGACCATACTCATTTGGGCATGGTCACAGGTGCGGACATGACAGTGTGGTTTAGGCATGGGTCCGGACCCCAGCATTCTCCCTCTTGGTTCCGGTAGGGTCATGGAGAGCAGCCTGGGTGTGGATCCTTGGAGCAGGAACTTGTGGGCCATCATTTTCTTATGTAACTGACTTGTCCCCAAATAAAATTATAATAACCTGTTTTAAGCCTAGTCCTATGTATCTTAATCCATGTATCAGCATTTGGAAATATAGCATGAATAATAAAACCTCAGAGACAGATATTAGGGTTCAAGCTGGAGATTAGAAAACCAAAGCAGCCAACCACTAGAGTTCTTACCTCTACCAAGGCTGGGGTGATATTTTCCTCAGCATGACTGCACACTGAATACACTGTACTGTTTCACAGCCTTATATTGCTCTCTCGTGCTGCGACTAAATGCATGCATCACCACTGCCCAGCTTGTATGGCTAACTATTGTGGCTGCTGGTATTAAAGGTGTATGGCATCACTGCCTGGCCTGTATGGCTGACTAGTGTGGCTAGCTTTGTACTCTGATTTTCAGGCAAGGTTTAGTTGTTAACTCATAAACAAAATATCACTACAACTTTATTCATAGCAATTTATGAAGTCTTAACAGTTTAAACTTTAAGATGAAAAAAAGATTTCCATGTAAGGCAACAAAGCTGTGCTCCTAGTCAATGATCAAATGTTTCTTAGTTAACACAAAAATCTCACTTGATTTCTATATTGCTTAAACCTAGAAGATATTAGAAAGGACAGATTGATTGATGAGAATATAGGGAAAACATTATTCTCCTCAGGAAAAATAACCCAACAATTTGAAGTAAAGTCTCCTTCAGAGGAAATGTATTCTAAAAGTGCTTACATTCTTCACCTCTCAAGAGACTGAGTGTCTCCTATGTTCCTTCAGCTAATTAAGACAACAGGAAGAGACAGCAGCCCTCCTGACTGTTTCTGCCCATACAACTGTGTATTGCACATATAAAACTGGGACCAGGAAGTCACTCTTATAATATTTATGCCTACATTTTGGGAGAAAGTTGTTCCTTTCTTTTGTTCATACTTAATACTTAAATAGAATAGATAAAACATTAACCCAAAATGTGATGTTTCAGGTCAGTCTTTTTATCCTTTATAATATTTATTTTGTATAAAAACTCAATTATATCTTGGTTTGGCATAAAATCTAAAAGAGAAAATGAAATTATACAACATTTTGGAATGATTAAAATAATTTGCAAGAAAGCTACAGATGACCACATTTGAGAAGATGCAATTGTATTCCCTATACAGAGATGATCATTCATTTTCAGTTATCCTGACACAGATTTTCTAAATGGTGACATTTAAAGACTACTTAAATGTTGTTGTTGTTGTTATTATCATTGTTATTGTGTTTGTGTGCACCTGAATGCATATCTGTACAGTATTGCATGCAGGAGAGGTCAAGAGGTTCCACATGCCCTATACTGGATTTATAGATGGCTGCAAGTCACCATTTGGATGCTGGGAACTCAACTTAGGCCCTTTGCAAGAGTAATTAATTAGTATTCTTAACCACTGAACCAAAAGACCAAATAGTTTTTTAAATGCTCATTAAAAGAAATGGATATCATATGCCTCTGTTTGAGCCTGGGTATCACATAGCCTTTTCTGATATATTAAATAGTAAGACTGAAGGCAGTAGATGTTTCTTTCTTTTCATTTATTTATTTATTTTTATTATTTTTTCTTATTTTCCATATTGATCCCAGTTCCGTTTTCCTCCCACCCTCCCATCCCCACCTCTAACCCCCCTCCCTCCCATCCCATTCCCTATACATTACACAGAGAGGGTGATGCCTTCCAGGAGGGATCATCATAATCTGTCAAGTCATTTGGAGTAGGGACTAGGGCCTCCCTCCTATCTGTAGGTTAAAGGATTATCCATTCATGGGGGATGTGTTCTCAAAGTCCTTTTGTGCATCAGTAATACATCCTGGTTCCACTATCAGAGGTCCTGTAGACTGCTGAGGCCTTCTAACTGAGACCCATGTTCAGGGGTTCTGGGTTGGTCCAATGCTGGTTTCCCTGCTATCAGTTTGGTGTCCATGAGCTTCCCCTTGTCCAGGTCTGCTGTCTCTGTAGGTATCTGTAGCCTGGTCTTGACCCCTTTACTTATCACTTCTCTCTCTCTCTGCAACTGGATTCCAGGAGTTCTGCTCAGTGTTTATCTGTGGGTGTGTAAGGAGTAAGGTTTTTCTGTCCACTGGTGGTCTTGTCCTGCTGCAGCACCAGCCCCAATTAACACACCAAGACTCTGTATTTGATATAATGCTGTTGGCCAGTTACTTGTTTCTTATCGGCTAGCTCTGTCTTAATTATTAACCCATTTCTATGTATTTCCACGTGGTCTTCTTACCAGGCAGTGGGGCTGGCATCTCATCTCCCCAGCCTCTCCATGTTGACTCCTCCTTACTACTTCCTCTTTCCTCCTTGTCTCCTAGTCCCTCCTATCTTCCTTTCCTATTGGCCAACAGTGCTTTATTCATTAAACAGTATGAGAAACATATATACATAATGGCATCTCCCATCATGGGTGTTTGCTTCTGCTTCCATCAGCTACTAGGTAAGGGCTCTATCAAGGCATATAAGTTAGTTGTCAATATCGTTATCAGGGAAGGGCATTTCCACTGTTGCTCAAATTGTTAGTTGAGGTCAGTCTTGTAGGTCTCTGAACATTTCTCTAGAGTCAGTTTTCTCTTCAAACCTATAATGGCTCCCTCTCTTATGGTATCTCTTTTCTTGTTCTTTTTATTCATCCACCAACTCAATCTTCCTGGTCCCTCATATTCTCCTCTCCCTCATCTTCTCCCCTCATCTTCTCCCCCTAACTCATTCACAAAAAAAGGAACATGGTATGTACTCACTCATATATGGATTTCAAACATAGAGCAAAGGATCACCAGCCTACATTTCACACTTCCAGAGAAGGTAGGATACAAGGAGGATCCTAAGAGAGTCATACAAGGTCCCTCACAGAAGGGGAAGGGGACAAGATCTCCTGAGCATATTTGGGGGGGGGAGTGGATGGAGACTGGATTAGGAGAAAGCAGATGTTTCTTTTCAGAGTATTTTCATTTTAAGAATCAAAACCCCCAGACCAAAAGAGTTATTTTGGAAAGTTTTCAGTTGGGGGAAGAAAACATCCAGCTCTCCTTTCACAAAGAAGGGTGAGTTTATTTCCTTAGTTTGGAATACAATGCATGACATAGAAGACTTGGTGGAATGAGGCAGTTTCAGATTCCATATGAACTTAGAGCAGAACACAATGTAGCACTGATTTAATTCTTCATGTAAAGGAGAGCAATAGCTTAAGCCTGTGACTCTCAGTAACAGAGTACCAGCTAGACTGGGTGTTTTGCACACTGACTATGTGCATCCGGCCAATTATTTTACGAATGTACTTTGGCTGTCCAAGCAAACACACCCATAGAATTCATAGAAAAAGCCACCAATCTAAACAAACAAACAAACAAACAAAATTGTGCTTCTCAGTATATTTCAGAATGTGTGAAGTCCGGTATTAGCTTCTCTCTTTACTTCATGATGGTTCCCTTGGATGACCTGGCTCCCTCTAGGTCTCTTTGGATATTCAGTGCAGGCATTTAAAAGGCCCTGGGCATGTAACTGTTGATTTTAACCAGAGTAAATGGTAGACAAAGGTACTTACAATGAAAAACATAAACAAGTACTATTAATAAGGGGAAACTGAACTATGCATTTACACTAATGACTTCTCGTCATTAGTGTAGTTGGGCCTTAGTATGTGGGTAACAACAGGAAAAATCATGTACTGAATGGAGGACAGATGCTGGAATTAGACTGAGCAGAGAAAGCATGTGTGAAGCTTTCAATGTTCACCAATATTGTGAAGAATGAAACTGATTCAGTTTCCCATCTAGGAATGAAAAATTGGTGTTCAGCTCTTGGGGTGATGTTGAATCTGACTGAATATTTAATAAATGTGAAACATTAGAGCCCAAATGTGTATGAGATATATTTGCCTTTATTTCCTTTTCTCATAGAAACAGGAAAATTGAATTATATTAGATTGTGTAGGAAAATGTATGCTATTGTAAATTCCCATGCTCTGCAGTAAATTTAACATTGCAATAAAATATTGTGCATTAATAACACTAAGGGAACATCCTTTGGTCGAATTTACTGCCTTATTATGACTTTTGCAAAGCTGGAGTAAAGAATAAGTAGTAATGGCTAACATCTGAAGTAGTTTGTTGCTAATTTTCTAATTTGCATAATGCATCTCTTACAAACTGGATTGTCAGTTTACAGGAGACACCAAATGTTCTTATTATGAAATTTGGACAAATAAATAATTATGCTGAAACATGCTGGCCTACTTGTCTAGCCAAACTGGGTGGCACGCTGCTTTCTTGGGGTACTGCCATGATAAATCCTAGCAGAAGCATTTAATGTCTTTTATTGTAATTATAAAGTATCAACTGGATGGTACTATTAAAAGGGAAGGTGGTGTTATGAAATGTTCATATACACTTAATCTTTTAAATCCGTTTTCTGCAATTAACTGGTAATACTAGTTAAAACAGATACTAAGTAGCAACACTGCTTTGAGGTTGGAGAGGTCTCAAGTGACTTCTGCTACTTGAGAAATGTCAGTAACTCCAGACATTGTAATTGGTTATTAAATCTGACAAACAGATTTCATACAAAGTGTTTTACTTACTTTAGAGAATACACCCTGCCCCTGCTACTCTATCTCTCCAGCCTGCCTTCAGAGTTAGGTGGGCATAAATACTTTTGTTTATGTTTAAAATGATCTCCGATTTAATAACAACTTGTCTTCTGTATTAATTAACTCATTCCTTGGACTTTTGATGTTAACTGCGTTACATGTCAGCATAGCAATACTGCTCATTCATTCTCTGTCTGTAGCTCATCTCTACTACAGTGTTTGGGAATGTAGCAAAGAAAATATCAGGCAGAATATAATTGCAATTTCATTAGCCTAACACAAGTCATATTTATTTATCTTTCAACTCCTCCTGAAAACCAGGGCAACTCTGCATCTCCTTCTCCTTCTAGAAGCACACACATGACTATTGCAGCCATTTGTGTTTGCAAGTTTTAATCTTTTCCTGTGTCCCTTCTAGGATGACCTGGAGATTTTATTTTTATAAAAACTTTTTGTTCCCTGTCTCTGGCATTTTAAAATTCTTATGTGCTCATCATTACTATCTGTATCTATATAACTCTATCCATCTACCTATCTACTAGTAATATATTAAATATTAGCATCCTTTGTATCATAGTATCAGGTTATTTTGGGTTCTGTTCCCCTCCATGTTTTAAGTTCTTTGAGAGTAAAAACTCTGACTACAGAAGCCTGTTAGTGGTAATTTTTAATGACCATTGTCATAATAAACACTCATTATTTTCAATTTATTGAGGAGATTCAGTCCTCATTGAGTACATATGCTGCACATTAACTTTCAAATTCAAAACTGCAAAAATATTTTATAGCACGTCATTCTTTCTACTGAATTAAAAGACTTTTTGATAACACCTTGGCTTGATCTCCAACAGTGAAAAATTGGCATGTGGCAGAAATGTGGAGTGAATGAGAATTAGAGCTATTCTTTTGAAATGTAAATGCACATCCACCCTGAAAAATATTGACTTCAAAAGACAGAACTAAATCATATTGCATGACTCAGAGTATTGTATTTATTTTGTTCATTATACTCCTGATGTGTTGCCACTGATGGGCATAACGAGAGTCTTGCCTAGTACAGGTATCTCCCTAGTAGAACATAGAAAAGACAAGGTGCCAAAGTTACACCCATGTGGAATGCAAACACTAATGCCACCGTGGATTATTCTTTTATTTTCTCCCTTTTCACAATGACCTGCATAATAGCATTATCTTTGACTTAAAGGTAGCAGAGCAGAATTCAGTTAGGGAATTTAATCTTTTCATTGGTTTCACTACAATCAGTTATTAACTTAGTTTGAGTGCTTCAGTAGAAACAGCAAAACCACACCTATCTCTGTGGAGCTTTAGGAAATCAGAGGGATATTTGAAACCAAATGTTGAAAGGCTGGTGGGCTAGCTCAGTGGGCAAAGGTCCTGGGCACCTCAGCCCGAACACTTGGTAACTGGAAAAACTGAGTTTGATACCCCAAATCCATATGGTGGCAGAAGGGATCTGACTCTTGTAAGTTGTCTACTGACCTCTACCTGTGTCCCATGCACATGTACCCACACACATATGCACAAATAAATTTAAAAAACAAATACAAACAAGGACTCATACACATAATATTGCTTTTGACAGAGTTTCCCTACCTATTGCTGGCTGCTCAGGGACTCAGATCTGCATGCTTCTGCCACCTAAGAGTTGATAGAAATGGCATGGGCCACCACACATGGTCACACATGTAGTTTTGAATAAAATTATTTCAAAGAGAGAATATACATGTTGTAGTTAACAAAAAATATGATTGTGCTACATTTCTATTTACTAGCAATTCTTTACTGTTGTTTTCTTTCAAATTGTTTGAGCTGAGATGTTTGTTACAAATAAAGGTTCACATTTAAATGACTAATGGAGAAGGATCAGGAAACTATCTACTGTGATAGAGATGCACAAACATGCACTTTTATTTTATAAAGTTAAATAATCACTTCAAATATTTTAGCCTCCTTTCTTTAATAAAGTATTCAGCCACATGTTAGGAAAATAACATATATTTGTGCACCAATCATGACAGTTAAGAAGGGAAAAGGATGTTTCTTAAACGAAGTATCGAAAGAGTAATAAGTTGAGCGACTGTGATGTATCCTGGTCAGTTTTCTGAGACCCTGGAAAGACCATAGTTTAGTAATAATCTTCTTCAGAAATGTTACAATCATCTCAACAGGGTTATAAATGCTGTGCTGACTGTCCTCTGGGTTTAGAAGGATAAATACCTGGGCTGGCAGGTATCAGTTCTGAGGTTCCGTCTAAGTCCTACTGTTCATTAGTCTTGTGATTAAAGAAGCCACCTAAACTCATGAGGCCTTACTTCCACAGTGTTTAAATGATCTAGTAGACATTTTGCATTCATGTCTTAATTTGCCTCATTCACCAATTCTATATTGAGATAACAGCTATCAAGATAAAGAAAAAAATGTGCATGTAGATAAAAGTAAAATCAAAGTGTGACAAATCCAATGTATTGAGAGTAAATGTAAGACAGGATTTCTTCCCCCATATAAAATATTTTATATATTATGTAAAAGTTCATATAGTATATGTAACTTTTATATATTACATGTTATATATATATATACATATATATATACACACATATATATATATTATGTGTAGCTTTATATATTATATGTAACTTTGCTACATATGTTTGGCTGGTGGTATATTTTATTAATAAGCCATGAGGCTGCCTAGTTAGTTACTGACAGTGTGTTGGAGGCTTTCTGTGTCTTTCTTTTACTCCTGGTCTTATTTCTGCATAAGATGTGGTCAATGAAGTTTTTTTTTAGAATAAAATAATTCTTTCTTTTAGAGTCATTAAAAGTAGACACAAATTTGTACCTGACTAGTGAGAATTTGACCACAATATTAATAACTTTGGGGATATTATCAGTCATGTATTTCTCATTCCTATTTTATAACCGTGGAGAAATTGTCCTAAGAGGTTAATTTTATGATATATGTGTATAGGTACAAATATACATACATTATATTTTGTATATATGGCATATATGTATATATGGTATAATTAACATTTGTAGTTCTTGTATCTTCCTTCCTATCCATTATTTTGTAGTTCCTCTATTAAATAGTCTCCCCTCTGCCTCTTAAGAGGAATAAAACTCTATGAAATTGTTTTCTCACTTTTATTATCTATTTATTTTATATTTTGTCTGTAGCCTCCCCCCTCCTCCCCTCAGTTCATCTCTCCTATCCCCTCCCCCCACCTATCTACCAATCCCTTCCTCTTCCATCTCCATCCAGGAAAGGGCAGGTCTCCTATGAATATCAATAAAACATGTAATATCAAGTTGTAGAAACAAATTATTGTTAATCTAGGTAGAAATACAGGGTTGGTGTCATGAGTCAAACTGTGAGTTAATATGTTAGCATAGAAAGTGTAATTATCAGAAATTTTTATCATGTAAGAAAGAGCTGCTTGCCTTGTAGACCCCTAAAACAGAGAAATACAAATTACATAGGAAATTGGTAATGTGCATATCAATTATATATGTATATATGTATGTATGTATATGTATAATCAACATTAATGAAGTAACTAGAAAGATGGTGGCATTTCAGTATCAATTACTGAGTAGAAAATCCTGATCTCAATGCAGTTGCTACAACTTATTGAGTGTGTCCTAGACTCCACTGAGTGAAGTGCTCTGAATTATGAAATGTCCTTTATCTACCATGCTAGAGGACTCTCCATTTCTGCTTATCAGAAGCATGCAGATCTGAGTACCTGACCAGCCAGCAATAGGTAGAAGTTTTAATCTGTATTAGCTTGTCAAGTGGTCTTTTGTAGTTGGCCAGACTTAATACTATTTGCTGATTTCCACTCTACCACACCCTCTATTTCTCTGTGAACTTGTTAAATAATCAAACAAATGTATATTGTGTATTATTTCCTTATCTTCCCACCTGTCCAACCCCTATCAATCCCTTCCCTTCTCTTTCATTTTACCTTTAATTTCATGTTATATAACTGCATCACACACACACACACACACACACACACACACACACACACACACACACACACTTAGAACCACAAATTAGAAGGAAAGTATCTTTCTGAGAGTAGCTTAATTAGCTTGATTCTATATTGTTTTCCTTCAAGAGATATAAATCCATTCTTCATTATGGCAGAAGTTCTATTGTATATAAAAACCACACTTTCTTTATCCAGTTCTCTGTTCATGGACACCAACATTGGCTCATAGCTTACTCATCATGCATTGTGCTGCAATATGCTTTGATCTGCAAGTGTCTCTGTGGTATGCTAACTTGGAGTTTTTCGTGGAAATATCCAGGAATAGTATAGCTGATCATGTGGTATATTTAATTTTTATTGTTTTGAAAAACCTCATACCAAATTCTGTACTAGCTTGCTATTTCATATTCCTACCCATGGTATGTAATGCTCCATTTTTGTCTACATCATGTCAGCAATCACTGTCATTGGCTGTTCTGGGTGAGGAATAACATTCACAATGGGGATTCTGAAGGACTTCCCAGAGGAATGAGCAACACTTATATAACTCATATAAGGTCCTTTAGAGTGAGTACATACCATGTTTTACTTTCTGTATCTGGGTTACCTTACTTGGGATGGTTTCACCTGTGAATTTCAAAATTTCACTGTTTTTTTTCCCACTGAAAAAATGTACTACAATTTCTTTATTCATTCTTCAGTTGAGTGGTATCTAGATAGCTTACAGGTCCTGGCTATTACAAATAATGCTGCTATGAACATAGTTGAACAGATGTCCTAGTGGTATGAATGTGCATATTTTGGATATATGTGTAAGGTGGAATTGCTGGATCTTGAGTTAGACTTATTCCCATTTTCCTGAGAAACCACCATACTGATTTCCAAAGTGGCTGCACAAGTTTGTATTCCCACCAGCAATGGAAGAATGTTCCCCTTTCTCTGCATCCTCTCCAGCACAAACTGTCATTGATGTTTTTGATTTTAGCCATTCAAACAGGTGTAAGATGGCATCTCAGAGTTGTTTTGATTTGCCCTTATAGCTAACGATGTTGAACAATTTCTTAAGTGTCTTTCAGCCATTTGAGATTTGTCTATTGAGAATTCTCTATTTAGTTCTGTACCCAATTTTTAATTGGATTATTTGGTGTCTTGGTGACTAGCTTCTTGAGTTCTTTGTATATTTTGGAGATCAGCCATCTGTCAGATATAGGGCTCGTGAAGCTCTTTTCTCATTCTATGGGCTGCCATTTTGTCTTGTTGACTGTGTCCTTTGTCTTACAGAAGCTTCTCAGTTTGAGGAGGTCCCATTTATTAATTGTTGGTCTCAGGGTCTGTGCTACTGGTGTTATGTTCTGGAAACTGTCTCCTGTGCCAATTTATCCAAGGGTATTTCCCACTTTCTCTTCTAAGAGGTTCAGTGTGACTGGATTTATGTTGAGGTCTTTAATCCATTTGGACTTAAGTTTTGTGCATGGCAATAGATATGGATGTGTTTGTAGTTCTCTACAAGTCAGCATCCCGTTATGCCAGCACCACTTGCTGAAGATGCTTTCTTTTTTCCATTGTATAATTTTAATTTCTTCGTCAAAAACCAGGTGTTCATAGGTGTGTGGATTAATATATGGGTCTTCAATTCGATTTTATTGGTCTATCTGTCGATTTTTGTGCTAATTTCATTACTATAGGTCCTTTAGAGTCACAAGTTTGCCTTTGTTCTTTATGATCTTGGTGCTCAGAACAGTCTCTCAACAAAAATGTCATTGCATGAATAAGTTTACAAATATAAATGGGATGTGGATATGTCAGACAATATGACAGATAGACTCCTGAGACCTCATCAGCCAGGTTTCAGTACCCTCTTCCATAAGAGGAAGAAGCGAACTAAAACAGAGAATTAGAATATGATCATTACATTCTCATTATGAAGTAGGTATTTGAGCCAGTGTGAGTTATGTGCAAACGATAGACAGGGCTTCCAATGCGGTTACACTGAGTCTAAATATTTATGGAAATATATTTATTTGAGAGGAGAGCTGGATAGATTCAATCCTAGATTATGCCTATAAAAATTTCATGTACTCACAGGGTAAACAAATAATTTATATAACCACAAGGGGAAAGGATTAGCGACAGTTTAATGGTTGTGATTGTCTTATGTATAGTAAACACTATGATGCTGTAGATACTCATAAAAGGGTAAGGGTTGCCTGTACACAGGAACAGAGAAGCATTGCTTAGGAAATAAACACCTGAGTGTAGACACCTGTCAAAACAAGAACCATCAGGGAGACTGTGGTGCATTTTGATGCCCCCATTGCTTCTGCTGACTGTGGAATTTGCCATCTGTTTGCTGTATTTTTGAATAAGGTTGGCCCTTTGAAGTGCTATTAATCCACTAGGACACCAGAGAGCCCGCAAAGCCAGGCTTCTGTGTGCAGATGAGCTCTGCCTTTCTGATACTTTTTCCAACACCTGAACTAGAAGTAAGTGGTTTTCTTCTTTGCTTGTTACATTCCTGGAGGTGAAGCATCTGAATTTTTGTGATACAATCTTCCGGGTCGTCTCTTTTATCCCTCCAGATTCTAAGAGGACACAGATCCTTGGTGATTTCCTTCCTCCTTATTCCTTGGCCTCTATCTTTCTACACTGTTCTGTATCCCCAGGCTTGTACTCTTGAATATAACATGTTTCCCTTTAAGATTTCAGTGACTGAGGCACATAGTGATTTATAATTTACCCAATAAAATATGGCTGGAATATTGAATGAACCCTGATAAAAGCTTTTTAAAAGCATCATTCTGCATGGGACCTAAATAAAAGGCCATCTAGATTTGGTAGCTTTTCAAATGTGGCTGTTGGCTGCATTACTCTGATATACTGTTAGTAATCTTGGGATGTGTTATCAATCTGGAAGCATCTCTGTGTGTTTTTTGGTTCGAGGTATTAATTTTCTGCTGTAATTTCACACATGAACACAATGCAAACACTTATAGGGTGTAGAAAAAGAATTAAAATGTAAGTATTTTTTGGTACCTAGTACCAATCCTGTATAATTCTTCATCTCAACATTTTAACTCAGATGAAGATTGAGTTGAGTGAAGATTAGAGGAGAACAAGAAAAGCAATACCCTAATAGAGGGAGTCATTATAGGTTTTAAGAGAAATGTGGCTCTAGAGAAATGTCAGAGATCTACAAGGACCTCAACTAACAATCTAAGCAATAGTGGAGAGGCTACCTTAAATGCCCTTCCCCAATAATGAGATTGATGACTACCTTATATGCCATCCTAGAGCCTCCATCCAGTAGCTGATGGAAGCAGAAGCAGACACCCACAGCTAAACACTGAGCCAAACTCTTGGAATCCAGTTGCAGACAGGGGAGGAGTGATGAACAAAGGGGTCAAGATCAGACTGGAGAAACCCACAGAAACAGCTGACCTGAACAAGGGGGAGCTCATGGACCCCAGACTGATACCTGGGAAACCAGCATAGGACTGACGCAGACCCCTGAATGTAGGTGTCAGTTTAGGAGGTTTGGGCAGTCTATGGGGTCTCTGGTACTGGACCAGTATTTATCCTTAGTTTATGAATGAATGTTGGAGCCCATTGCCCATAGAGGGATACTCTCTCAGCTTAGACACATGGGGGATGGCCTAGGACCTACCAAAATGACTTGTTAGACTTTGATGATCCCCCATAGAAGGCCTCACCCTCCCTGGGGGAACAGAAAGGGGATAGGATGTGGGGGGTCAGTGGGGAAAATGGGAGGATAGGAGGGAAAGGGAACTGGGATTGATATGTAAAATAAGATTGTTTCTAATTTAAGTTAAAAAACTTAAAAAATGATAAAAATAAATTTACAAAAAGAAAAAAGAGAGAAAAGGAATAATATGAATTGCTTGTTTATTCACCTGACCAGAATTTATTTGGTTTTGATTGCTTAGTTCCTATTAGTGTCTATATACTTTTTGACAAAGAAGAATACATGGTAGATTAGCTGAGATTTGCCCTGTGGATATGTGGCATCTAGTAGTATAATACACTGAAAATAATTCTTGAGTCACTATGATTAATAGTATTTTACTGCATTTCTCACATTGTTTTTTTTTGCTTTTGATATTATAATTATAGTGTTTATCCTTTCCTTTTCCTTTCTCTAAATTCTCATATACCCCATTCCTCATTTCTTTAAATTCACAACCTTTCCCCCCATCATTGTAGCTTGCATACATGCATAAATATATATATATTCTAATATGAACTCTTCAGTCTGTATAACGTTGTCTATATTTATGTTTTCAGGGCTGATCTTTTCAAACTCGACAGCCAACTGGCATTGTCTTCCCTAGGGAATTTCACCTCTCAGATTCCCAGTTTTCCTTACTTACATGTTGTTATTTCTGCAGGGTTAAGATCTCATATTAATTTTATTTTATTTAAATTTTTTTATTTTTTTACATATCAATCCCAGTTTCTCCTCCTTCCCCTTCATCTTCTCACTTACCATCCCCTTTCTCATTCCCATCCACTCCTCAGAGGGGTAAAGTCTTCCTTGGGAAGTCCACAAAGTCTGGCATACCAAGTTGAGGCAGGACCAAGTCTCCCTGTCACCTGACTCCCCCCCCTCCCCTGCTGTATCAAGGCTATCTTACCATAGGGAATGGGCTCCAACAAAGCCAGTTCATGCCCCTGGGTTAGGTCCTGTTGCCACTTGCCAGGGACTCCCCCAACAGATCAAGTGACATAACTGTCACCCACATTTAGAGTGTCCAATTTGGTCCCATGCAGGTTCCCCAGCTGTAAGTTCATAATCCATGAACTTTCCACTAGCTCAGGCCAGCTGTCTCTGTGATTTTCCCCATCATGGTCTTGTCCCCCATGTAAGGAGTAGGTTTTTCCTCCTGCCGCTGGTCTTGTCCTACCACCGCAGCTGCCCCAAATAACACACTGAGACTCTGTATTAGATATTATGCTGTTGGCCAGGTACTAGTTTCTTATCGGCTAGCTCTGTCTTAAGTATTAACCCATTTCTGTTAATGTAAGTATTTCTACGTGGTCGTATCTTACCGGAGAGAGAGGCAGACGGCATTCTGCTCTCCTCCTCTTCCATCTTGACTCCTCCTTACTACTTCCTCCAATCCTCCTTGTCTCCTAGTCCCGCCTATCTTGCTTTCCTATTGGCCAACAGTGCTTCATTCATTAACCAGTATGAGAAACATATTTACAGAATGACATCTCCCATCATCCCCACCCCTTGTTCATGTGATCCTTCCTCTCTCTCCAACTGAACTCCAGGAGCTCTGCCCAGTACATGTCTATGGGTCACTGTATCTGCTTCCTAGTATTAATTTTAATATCTTGCCTTTAAATCAGCTCTGGCTATGCTATGCTCCCAAACACCTGGAAATCCTTGAATAAACACTATACTTAGGATAATAAGTACAGAGACTTTTTAAAAAATCAATTTGTTAGTTTTGGATAGGTGATCTTATCCTACAGGCTGGAACTCACTGTAGCTGAGGCTGGTCTCAAAGCAAATACTCTGCCTCAACCTCCAAAATTTAGCAGTGCTTACATGAGCCACTGTACCCTGCATAGATTTTGATTTAATTGTTCTGTGTTATAGCCACAAATTTCATGCCTTTGCCATAATAAGCAATTCTGACTAAAGAACACCTAGTTAACTGTTTCAAATCTATTATTTTCCAAGTAGTGCTTACTTTCAGAAACTCATAACCTTGTGATACATTCCTAAGGATTGCAATAAATTCTTACAGTGCAATTGAAATTATTAGTATGCTATATAATATTGATATAATAATGTCTACTATTTATTCAGCATCTATAATGTGCCAAGCATTGTGAAAATGTAACTAGGTATTTTTCATCTTTACAATGATCTCACAAATTAGGTAACATTTTTCAGCCTTTCTATTGAAACAGTTAAATAAATTGCCTGGTTTTCCCAGATAGGCAATATTTAGGACCACAGTTCTTAGCCAGACCTGTCTGAATTTAAGGCTTCCTTCTAAACACACTGACATTATTTCCTCAAGACACATCTTTCCAGTAACTACATTTTGCTTCCTTGGATGTAGGCAAGGGTATAGGCAAACAAATAACATCATCCCTTCTCTCCCACACATTATCTACTGTATTTTCATACCCTGTTTGTTTATAGAATGCCCCTAGCAGTCAATTTAATTTATCCTTCCTAATTGTCCTTTAAGATGAAATTCAACAGAATCCTTATAAATAAATCCCTCCTGTATCATCTGGTTAGAAGTAATTATTTCCATTTCTCAGTCTCTCTCAGCTGTACAGTTTTTTTTTCTTCATATATGTTTGGACATCTAATTAATGCTCTCAATTGTTTCTGGAGAACCTTGAGATCACTATGATGACTAGGTCATCTTTTTGTTCTGTTTAATACCATGCCACGTAGCTAGTCCATAGGAAATGCTGAAACAAAAATTGCTAAAGAAATACACAGCAAACAAACAAAGAAGAAATTTGGTAATGGTCACCTAACAAATCTGAACTTGGGGATTGCCATAGAGTGTAACTGTACATAAAAATTAAATATAACTCTCTAAGATGTCTGCATATAAAATATTCCTGCTTTGTATGAAATGATTTGATTTTCCAATATGTCAGCTTTAAAAAGGGGTCTTAATAAATGCTTCAATTTTAGACATAAGCCAAGGAAGTAAGTGACCAATAAATATAAAATAAGGCATTTCTCTGCTCCTGGCCATTAACTTTTGTAACTGCAATGAGAAAGCAAAGCCTATGTGTGGGATGGTTTGGGATGCTAGTATTGCCACGGATGGTTTAACTGCAGCCATCTTTCATTTAGCCTTTTTTTCTCCCCTGTATGCATAACTTCACCTTCAATTCTTCTAAAATTCATTTAGGCTATCTACAGCTTGTACTCATTAAGGGAACACTAACTCAGGAGCATACTGTCCTGTCATTCTGGACCTTTCTTGACAACTAAAAATTCAGAAATTCTCAGATAGCCTTACTGGGTAAATGATGGCAAAGTAAAAATAGAAGGAATAACTTGAAAGCAAAATGATTGTTTGTATGTCCTCAATGAAGACTTTTTTGCCTTAGTGTTTCCTTAAGAGATCAGTTGATTTCCCTTGTGAGTGACTTCATCCCCTTTTCTCTAGACATCACTACTTTGTTTTGTGTTATTTCAATTTGAAACAAGGTTATTTTACATGTCAATCTTTGTATGTGTTTGCTTTGTTGGAGAGACCACATAGGCCAGAGGGTAGTTCTTGGTCATTGGCTAGTTACCTGAGTTTTAGGTCCATCTGGCATGTGGATCTTGTATATTTGTTTGTATTAAAATAATTAATCTTCTGGAAAATTTTGTTTTAAAACAGTGAGTCCCCTTATCAGTGATGGAATGTTCTCCAAGTGTCAGTAACTGCCATATGTTCATAGGATAAACATAATTACAATATGTTGTATACATGTTTAAAAGTCTCAGAAAATAAAGAAAAGCCTTAACAAGCAAAACAAAAGGAAAGTATTTCTACTCTATTGATCATTGACAGTGACACAGAGGCAGTGGGCCACATTTCACTCATTGCCAAAGTTAGCTGAATTTTGATGTAAAGCTGAGGATGAGTCAGAAGTCTGTTTTACATTTCATTATGGTCAGTGGTGAATCTGGGCAATGTTACAAGGCTAATGAGACAAAAATAGGAAGATTTCATAGCTAATAACTATCTCTAGAACCAGCTATGAATGAAAACCAAATAAAATGGCAAAAAGCTAATTATCCATAATGGAATATTTTTATTAAAAATGAGAAACATTTAAACTACCAACTGTACTTTTATTTTTGCAATACAACTATAGGAGTCAATAAATTGAAATGAGTGATTTTATTACCAGTTATCTATATTTCCAAATACACTGTAATGCAGTCTGGAAAAAACAACTGATAACTTAAATATAATCTTAGAATCTCTTTATAGTATTGTAAAGGGAGGTGTCCAGCAAAATACTGATTTCAGTTTTATAGAGAATATTTCTTCTAGGAATGATCAACTTTAGCCATTGCCTGTTACAAGATCTATCTTTGATATTTAAGTTTGATTCTTACACATTCCCAATTGTAGGTTATTGTTTTCTCTTATTTTTTTTTTTAAATTATACAATGGGGCAAGGTCAGCATCTTCAACAAATGGTGCTGGCACAATTGGATGAGGGTGTGTAGAAGACTGCAGATAGACCCATGTCTGTCGCCATGCCCAAAACTCAAGTCCAAATGGATCAAAGACCTCAACATCAATACAGCCACATTGAATCTCTTAGAAGAGAAAGTAGGTGGTTCACTTGAACAAATTGGTATAGGAGACCGCTTCCTGAACATAACTCCAGGGGCACAGACACTGAAAGAAACAATTAATAAATGGGACCTCTTCAAACTTAGAAGCTTCTGTAAGGCAAAGGACACAGTGGACAATAGCAAAAGGCAGCCCACAAGCTGGGAAAAGATTTTCACCAATCCTATATCCGACAAAGGGCTGATCTCCAAAATATACAAAGAACTCAAGAAACTAATCAACAAAACACCAAATAACGCTATTAAAAAATGGGGTACAGAACTGAAGAAAGAATTCTCAATAGAGGAAATCAAAAAGGGTGAAAGACACTTAAGAAAGTGCTCCACATCCTTAGCTATCAGGGAAATGCAAATCAAAACAACTTTGAGATACCATCTTACTCCTCCCAGAATGGCTAAAATTAGAAACACCAATGATGACTCATGCTGGAGAGGATGTGGAGAGAGAAAGGGGAACACTCCTCCACTGGTGGTGGGAGTGCAAACTCATACAGCCATTTTGGAGATCGGTATGTTGGTTCCTCAGAAAAATGGGGATTAGTTTACCACAGGACCCGGCAATCCCCCTCTTAGGCATATACCCAAATGATCCACATCCATGCAACAAAGACATCTGTTCAACTATGTTCATAGCAGCACTATTTGTAATAGCAAGAACCTGGAAACAACGTAGATGCCTTCAATTGTTTTCTCTTATATATGTATTTTTCCTAAACCCTAGCTATCTAGGCTTACCTTAAAAATACTTTTATAGTCACAAGTGACAATATACTGTCATAAAGAGAGTGAGAGGAAGATTCTTCCATTTATCATTTTTAAATTTTTTTTGAGTTGATATCCATATTAACCATTTGATCTCCATAATGATTTATGGTAGAATTTAAAAACAGAAGGTACCCCAAAATAATATGTAACTAAAGCTTTGTTTGATTTTACATAGCTATTTTAAATTTAATTATTGTCATGGACAGTGATTAATTGAGCCACCCTAAAACTGGAAAAGTATATTTATAATGAAACAACTGACTTCCATCTAGACATTAGCCAGTGGTCTTGTTTATACAGCCTTTCACCAGTCTCTGAGACATTAAACTCACCACCTGATCCAGATTTCTGTTTCTCAGTTGTCCCAGCATGAAGTGAACATTAGACATATGGTGTTTGTATTTGTTGCGTTTGTGTCAAATTGTTATGAACCCATTTTGACTAAATTCCAAATCTTTAGACCAGCAGCTATAAGTTCAAAGAAAGTAAAACACAGGATTTGGAGGAATGTAGGCATTTCTGACTAGATTAAATTGAACACTTCTCAGACCCATTGATGCTCAATAAGGGCTGTAGAAATAGCTATCTTTCATGGAGGGTAGTTCCTCCATATTCTGACTGTTCAGAGTAGGAGAGGAGTTTGGAAAGAAAATTGCAAGCTAGGAATGAAAACATTTTGGTTAAGTCAAGGAGATGTTAATATCTTTTCTAGAGTATTAAAAGTCATTCAAAATTCTGGTGGAGTGGGCTGTGGTATTAAGAAAGGTATAATAAATAGTTCTGATATTAAATCCCTGAATTGACCTAAATGTGTTATTTGACTGGTTGTTGCCCATGTGACAACAGTCTTCTTCTTCTCCTCCCTTCCCCTCCTCCTTCTCTTCTTTTTCTCCTATCCCTCTTCCTCCTACTTTTTCTTTTCTCTTCCTTCTACTTCTCCTCCTCCTCCTTCTTTGGAAATACCAAGCTGTCATTTTTTTCAAGGTTCCAATATGGTTAGTGTAACCATTCTTTTTTTATTATTTATTTTTTAATTTTTATTTTACATATCGATCCCAATTCTCCCCTCCCTCCGACTCTCCCTCTTTCCCTCTCTGCCACCTTTTCATGCCCCCTGACCACTCTCCCCTTCCATCCTCCCTCCACTCACATGTAGGGTGATGCCTTCCAGGAGGGGTCATCTAAATCTGTCAAGTCATTTGGAGTAGGGACTAGGCCTTCTCTCCTGTCTCTAGGTTAAGAAACTATCCCTCCATGGGGATGTACTCCCAAAGTCCTTTTGTGCACCAGGAATATATCCTGGTTACACTGTCTTAGACTGCTCAGGCCTTATATCTGAGAGCCATGTTCAGGGGATCTGAATCAGTCCCATGCTGGATTCCTAGCTATCAGTCTGGGGGCATATGAACTCCTCCTTGTTCAGGTCAGCTGTCTCTGTGTTTTTGTAGCCTGGTCTTCCTCCCTCTCTGCATCTGCATTCCAGTTCATCTCAGTGTTCAGTTGTGGGTGTCTGCTTCTGTTTCCATCAGCTACTAGATGAGGGCTCTATGATGGTGGATAAGTTAGTCGTTGATCTCATTATCAGGGAAGGGCAATTATGGTAGCCTTTCCAATGTTGCTCCAATTGTTAGTTGGCAGCAGTCTTGTAGGTCTCTGGACATTTCTCTAGGTTCAGTTTTCTCTTCAAACCTATAATGGCTCCCTCTTTTGTGCTCTCCCTCTCTCTCTGTCCTCTCATCTATTCCTCAACTGACTCAGTCTTCCTAGTTCTATGTGTTTTTCTCTCCCTCCTTCTCTTTCTCCTAGTTCCCTCTCCACTCTCTGCCCCCCCCCATGTGCTCAGAGAGCTTGTTCTTTCCCCTTCTGTGAGGGACCTTATATGCATCTCTTAGAATCATCTTTATATCCTAGTTTCTCTGGCTGTGTGAATTAGTCAACAAAACACTAAATAACCCTATTAAAAATGGGGGTACAGAAGTGAATAGAGAACTCTCAATAGAGGAAGTCAAAAAGGCTGAAAGACACTTAAGAAAGTGCTCAACATCTTTAGTTATCAGGGAAATGCAAATCAAAACAACTTTGAGATACTATCTTACTCCTGCCAGAAATGGCTAAAATTAGAAAGGCCACTGACAACTTATGCTGGAGAGGATGTGGAGAAAGGGGAACACTCCTTCACTGCTGGTGGAGTGCAAACTTGTATAGCCATTTTGGAGATCAGTATGGTGGTTCCTCAGGAAAATGGGAATCAGTCTTCCACAATACCCAAATGATCTACCAAGCTATCTTTAAGGAAGAGAAGGAATGAAAACAGTAGCTTTCCAGAGATCCAGCTATCTGTAATTGAGCTGGAAAGCAAGATTTACCTTTTTGCTCCCAACTCCTTACAATGAGCCAAGCTTTATAAGTTTTCTATATCTAGTCTTAATTAAGCTGCTTTCTCATAGTTCACACATTCCACCCAGATCAACAAAATATATAGAAATGATTTCTTTATTTTTGAACAATAATAATTGTAATTCAGTAGTATTAACTGATGAAAGGAAAATACTCTTGATAATTTGCTGTACCACATATGTGTCCTCCTTAATCTGAGGTCATATTGGGATACATAGTGATTAATAAACCATGCTCCATGATGATTGATGTGTGCAAATAACAAAGCCTTGGCTTTCATATATTTATATAAATTAATATTTTTTAAGGAAGGCCACTACCAAGTTATATATTTGGGTGGAAAATGTAGACAATTGAGTTGATATTATGTCTGTTACTATTTTCACAATACTATCTTCTGTGTTAACATACATACATAAGAAAACTTAAAGATGTTTGGATATAGACTATCTTAATCAAGTTTTAAATTCAAAATGAATTCCTTATTAAATAAAATGAAAGATTTAGGATGACAGCAAATAATCCTAAAGACTTTATTTCCAGCATTCTTTCTAAAAGCTTACTTCTTTACAGTGAATGAACTTAGTTATAGGAAGAGTATCTGAAGATTTTCTGGCTACTTGAGGAACATGGACCATCGAGAAACTTGTTAGTTGACTTTCTTTGTGCATCTAATTTGATTTGTAGTTCTAAGTTGAATTAAAAAAATAATTCCATGTCTTCAAACTTCCTCATATCCCAGATTTTTCTCTTAGTTGTATAAGGATTTCCAATGTTAAAAGTTCAAGCTTTCAAAAGATTTCAAAATCTACATTTAATAAATCTTGCCACTCGCATTAGTCTCTTAAGGCTGTCATAACAAAGTATTTCAAGCATGACTAAAAACAATAGATTTTGCTCCCCTCTCAGTTTGGAGGCCAGAAGTTTGAAATTCAGGTGTTTGCAGGGCCATGTTCCCTCTGACAGCTCAAGAGAAAAGCCTTTCTTTGTCTCTGCCTAGCTTCTGGTGGATTCTACAAGTTAAAGTTCCTTGACTTGTAGCCATATCAATTTATCCTTTGACTTCTACTTTATGAGATTCTCTTCTCTGTGTCCTTTATATCTGTGTTTTCTCTCTGGCTTAATTTCCTGACTGGTCACATCTTCAGAGGTCCTACTTCTACATGAAGTCACATTCTGAAAGTTCTAGTCACACAAGCTTTGGAGTGTTTCTATCTCCTTAAAGCAATTATTATGGACTTGTGGGTCATGGCCCCTTTGGAGGGACATCACGTATCAGATATCCTGCATATCATGTATTTAGATTATGATTTATAAAGTAGCAAAATTACACTGGTGACACAGCATTGAAATAATTTTATAGTTGGGGGACACTACAACATTGAGGACTGTATTAAAGGGTCATAGCATTAGGAAGGTTGAGAACCACTGGCTTAAAGTGTACCAACCAAGAAAGAGGCATGTGCTATAACCAGAACAAATATTAAAGCAATATTAATTGGTCACTATGCTGTCAATGTTGGTAATAATTTTTTATTGTTTGATATCTTGTTGATATAATTACTTTTGTTATTGAAAAATCTTGTATAGCTTCAATATCCGACCAGACTCCCATAAACTTTTACAAAACCATTATGCCATTTGGCCTTTTTTGCCTTCTGAATGAAGTGTTCATTAAAAATGCATCTCTGCTTAAACGTATTTAAATGTGTAATGCTCAAAATAAATAAAGAAGAACAGATGGCAGGACCTTAAAGATCAAATTAGCTTTGTATCCATCTGGATTTTGGAGATGGCTTCATTATTTCTTTCTAATTCGTGCAGTCCTTCCTAAACTCTCTGGTGGAGAATTTTGTTCACAGTTGTGCAATTTAAGTATCTTAAGGTAATAATAAAATGTGATTTAGTTATGAAATAGAACCTGAGACTAATTCTGTGGCACTCTAATACTACCAATGTCATTATAGTTACATTTGGTAGTTTTCCATAATTAATATTACATACAGCCTACATACTCCTCAAGGGTATGCCAAAAAGCTACTTCATGTCCAACGTGTTTCAATGTATCTACTCTTCTGATAAGTTCAGGTTTCAAATTCATCCTTAGTAAGTAGTAAATTGCTGTACATTAACTTTAGCGATATTCTGTGTTAATATCCAGATATAAATCCTGTGTAAGCTTTAATATGGAGTATATTTTACCTGCACAAACCCCTGATATTTGTTTTAATAGCAATAGTCAAGGACTATGGGGGACGGAATGTGAGGTTTCCAATTGTGAGAGCAGACGGTAAAACTTTACATGAGGTTATGTCTCTGCTCTTGTGGTTTGATAAGTGAAATTGAGAGGTACTAAGAATGTATCCTTCCTTGTCAGAAAGTTGGGAACATATGTGTCATTCTTATCTTGTTTTACTAACAACTATGTATTGTACAGGGTTGCCTAGATTACTACTATTTTAAGTCAAGAGGTATTTATTGGCAGACTTGAAGTTGCTAGGTCATAAAAATTAACTCCGTGGCCCATTAAATTAAATGTAACTGCCTTAAGAAGCATTACTATATACTACTTCCATTTTATAATTACCACATAGGAGAGCCTGAAAGTAGCCTGGCATTAGTACATTTTCTGTATCTACAGTATACCTCTTGGAAGCTGAGTAATATGTGAAGCAAAAAGGTTTGCTTAGCTCACAACTCTGGATACTGAATGTTTAAGATCGTTTGGGGAGAAATATTGATTTGGTCTTTGAGAAAGTCGGGCATACAGCATAACTGTGGTGCATGTGTGCACAGAAAAGATTACAGCAGAGGACAAGTACATGGAGAAATAGAAGAGATTTGCTCTTTTCATATTGAACATTAGGGACTAACCAGGCTCTGGAGAAATCCTTATGAAATCCCCTTTAATTCTGGGTCTTTACAGTGCCACCCAGAGGCAAATCTGGCACAGGAATCCCTGAGGACACACAGTAATCACATCCACAGCATTGCAGGCCTTTTGTTGAGAAGCAATTGAAGGAAATGTTAGCTTTTTGACCTGGGTTTTGAACACACATGCTCCAGTCTTATCCATGTTGGTATGTCAATTTCCCTCATTTTAAGTTTCCAGCTCTTCTGCTCAGTTCTACACAGATACCATATTTATCACCTAGCACTCTTGCCTGTTCTTCTGAATTCCACTTTGGATTGTTTCCTGCATGAGCAAAATGCTTTCTTTATATCTGCCTCACCTACCATGCTCATGCCTTCTTTCTAAGATATTGCTTTTATCCATCCTATCCAGTAATGAATTACGTCATTTGAAATCTTCACTTCAGATTTGAAAAATTACTATTTGGAATTAAATTGTGTAATGGTTTTTACCATTATCTAATTATATCACATATCTCTTTCCCAACTCAAAATAAAATTTAAAGCTAGGAAACCAAACACCAATAAGAGGAAAATTCTAAAACAAAACAAAATGAAACAAAAACAGAAACATTTCCACAAAGCTAACATACAAACAAACAAACAAACAAACAAACAAAATGGAACTAACATGGAGCCTGTTTAGTATTGGTTAACTACTTCCGGGCCTGCCCCAGGGTGTGGGTGGTATACCAAGTGACTTTCCACTGGGGGGAAAAATGAATATTCCCTTTGCCAGTGAGATATGGATTGCAAGTATCTTATTGGTCAAGGCTAGGACCCCATGTCTTCTGGATAGTAATTGCTCATGTCCTGTCATGGCATGAACATGAAGTTGAGTGGCTAGTGATGTGGGAAGGATCCACATGGAGAAAAATCATGATACAAATATATTGAATGGAAGAAGTTTTAAAATTTTTCAAAAAAGAAAAAGAAAATATGCACACAGATATATATGTAGAACCTCTTATATTTCCCATGTAGCCTGGTACCATTATATAATGTAAATAAACAAGAAAATAGCTTAAATCCATTTGTCATTATAAAAGGTATTGTTATACATAGTATCTTAATAACAATCTCTGCAAAATATCTCTGAGGTACACTTATTTCAATAATGAGGAATTTGAAGTAGCTTGAAAGAAAGTGTCTTTGCTAAATGTTAAACAACAATAAACATTAGAATGCACCTTTTAACCTTTATTCTCTTCTACTTAATAGAAGTGTGTGTACACTTAAATATGACTAATCATTATGCTTTCTTAAATATGGCTGACCACCATGCTTCCTAATACACTGCTTTCCAGTTTCATCTCACTTAGCATCACAATGTCTTGAGACCACTTCTGGGAAGTGTGTGTCAGGTTGACATCAGTCTTTGACTAGAATTCCCTGTCTCAAATACAGAAAGCACAAAGGAAACAACAGCAATAAACAAACAAACATGGAATAAAAAGATATGCTAACTGAGCATATCTTCTTGTACATAAGGATTATATTATCCATTTGTAATATAAAAATGTGACATGAATATGTAAATATATATCAAATGAATACAATCAGACTACTTAAAAAATATTAGGCTAGTCTGGAGGTGCTGGCTAGTAGGATGTCCTTCTGGAAGCAGTCTATAATCTGGCTCACTTGGGGCTTTAGAGAATTGGAAGCATCCCAGGCCATATGGGCCACAGTTCAAGCTCACTGTCTAAAGCCAAAATCTGCCATGAGGTTCTTTTGACTGCGAGCTAACTTTTGATTCTGAAAATTGAGCAGGGAATATGGTTGTTTACAACTTGCTGGTCTTAGAATAAGAACATATTCTTTTATAAAAAAATTCTGTCATATATTAAATCCCAACAGAAATTTTACCTCTCTTCCTCTCTCTACTCTCCTCTTCACCTTCTCTCAGAAAAGACCAGACCTCCAGGGACATCAACCAAACACTGTATAACAAGCAATAATAAAGACCAGGCATATACTCTCTTATCAAGGCTGGCAGTGGAGGAAAGGGTTCCCACACACAGCCAATAGAGTCAGAGTCCCCACTCCCACTGTTAGAAATCCCACAAGAACACCAAGCTTCTCAGCCACAACATATATGCAGAGGTCAGACCCCTTCAAGCTCCCTGATCCCTCAAAGGCCCTGTGAATCCCAGTCAGTTGATTTCTGAGTTGTATTCTTGTGGTGTCCCTGAACCCTTGGTTCCTCCTGATCCCTCCTCCCATCCCCCACAGGACTGCAGCTATACAAGTTTTTACTCTTACCAGCAGGTGGAGTGTCCCTCATACTTCACATCCTCACCAGCTTGAATTGTTACTTGTGTTTGTGATCTTAGGCATTCTGACAGATAGAAGATGGAGTCTTGAAGTTGTTTTGACTTGCATTTCCCTCATGGCTAAGGATAGTGAACATTTCTTTAAGTGTTCCTCAGCCATTTGAGATTCCTCTCTTGAGAATTCTCTACTTAGATCTATACCACATTTTAAAAATTTGATTATTTTGTTTGTTGATGTCTAGTTTCTTGAGTACTTTACAAAGATATTAGTCATCTGTCAGATGTGAAGTTGGTGAAAATCTCTTCTCATTCTGTAGGCTGATGTTTTGTCCCATTGATGGTGTCTTTTGACCTATAGAAGCTTTCCAGCTTCATGTTGATCTTCGTGTTTGTTCTGTTGGAGATCTGTTTAGGAAATTGTCTCCTCTGCCAATGTGTTCAAGCATATCCCCAACTTTCTTTTCTATAAGGTTCAGTGTATCTGTCTTTGATTCACTTATACTTTAGTTTTAAGCGGGGTGATAGATATGGATCTATTTGTACTCTTTTACATTCCAACATCCAATTAGATCAGCACCATTTGTTGAAGGGTGCTTTCTTTTTCCCATTGTATATTTATGATTTGTTTATCAAAAATCAGTATGGATTTATGTCTGATTCTTCAGTCTGATTCCATTGATCAATGTGTTTGATTTTATGTCAATACCATGTGGTTTTTAATCTATAGCTCTGTAGTACAGCTAGAAATCAAGGATGGCGAACCTTTAGAAGTCTTTTACTATAGGATTCTTTTAGCTAATCTGGTTGTTTTATCAATATGAAGTTGAATATTGTTCTTTCAAAGTTTGTAAAGTATTGTGTTGGAATTTTGATGTGAATTGAATTGAATCTGCAGATTGCTTTTGTGAAAATGGTCAGTTTTAGTATGTTAATCTTACCAATCCATGAGTTTGGGAGATCTTTCTGTCGTCTGATGTTTTCTCTAATTTCTTTCTTTAAATATTTGACGTTCTTGTCATGCACACTTTGCACTTGCTTGTTTAGAGTTACCCCAATTTTTAATATTATTTGTGTCCATTGTGAAGGGTGTTATTCCCCGATTTCTTTCTCAACCCCTTCGTCATTTGTATATAGGAGGGATACTTTTTTTTTTTAAGTTAATCATTTATTCAGCCAATTTGCTGAAGGTGTTCATCTGTGGTAGGAATTTCCTGGTAGAATTTTTGGGGTTGCTTATATATACTATTATGTCATGTGTGAATAGCAACCTCTGACTTCTTTTGTATACCCTTATAGCCCCCTTGATCTCCTTTAGTTGTCTTAATGCTCTAGCTAGAACTTCAAATACTATATTTTATAGGTATGCAGGAGAGGGCAGCCTTGTCATGTCCATGATTTTAGTGGGATTGTTACAGAGAAACCCTGTCTCAAAGAACAAACAAACAAGAGTACTGCAAAGGTGGGCATGTTCAAGCCTCTTTTGCATACTGACTTCATTTTCTTTGTCTGTGCTCTAAAGTAGCATGGCTTGATCATAGGGTAACTCTGTTTTCAATCGTGTTAGTGATGTTTTCCCATAACAACTATCCAAATTTACATCCTCACTAAGAGTTAGGAAGTATACCTACTTCTCTACACCCACCAACATATACCTTTTGTCATTTTAATAGTTGCCATTCTCACACATATGTGTTGGGATCTCATGGTGGCTTTGATTTTGATTTACATTTCCCTGCTATTTAGTGACATTGGACATTTTTGTCATATATGTCTTGGGCATGTTTGTGTTTTTGGAGAAATGTCTGTTCAAGTTGCTATTCCAGTTTATTTCATAAAAAGGTTACTCCACATGATTGTTCTGAATCTGTTTTTTCCAACAAAATATACAGGGTACTAGATACTGTAAATTAAGTTTTCTAATTATATACTGCTTATGAGAGACTATCATGTTTCTGCATTTCATAATATGTATATTAATATAGTGTGCTGAAAACACACATTTTTGTCAAAATTCAAAATATCCTTACTACTTGGCAACCCTATTTTGTTATTACATCAGTGAATTTCGGAGGGGGCAGTGAAGGTGGGAGGAGGAGTTAGGAGAAAGAGAAGAGGAGGAGAACTATGTGGGACTAGGAAGATTGAGTTCATGGACAAATAGATGAGAGAAAAAAAAAAAAAGTGAGAGAGATGCCATGATTGGTTTGAAGACAAAACTGACTCTAGAGAAACATCCAGAGACCTACACTGATGGACTCTAAGTAACAATCTGAGCAGCAGTGGAAAGGCTACCTTAAATGCTCTTCCCTTGATATGGATTGATAGCTACCTTATCTACCATCATAAAGTCCCATAGTCGCTGATGGAAACAGAAGCAGACACTGATAGCTAAACACTGAGTCGAACTCCTGGAATCCAGTTGCAAGAGGGAGGAGTGATAAGAAAAAGGGGTCAAGACCAGGCTCACAAACCCATAGAGACAGCTGACCTGAACAAGGGAGGAGCTAATGGACCCCCAGACTGATAGCAGAAGCAAACTCAGGATGCACCTGAACATGGGTCTCCAGTTAGAAGGCTTGGG